>NC_133666.1:260118440-260418440 GCF_037893015.1 Macrotis lagotis
TATTAGATTATTTGTGAAATTATTAAATTATACAAGTGTATGTTTTATTTTTTTATTTTTTTAGGGTTTTTTGTAAGACAATGGGGTTAAGTGACTTGCCAAGGTCACCAAGCTAGGTAATTATTAAGTGTCTGAGGTCAGATTTCAACTCAGATCCTCCTGACTCCAGGGGTGATGATCTATCCCCTGCACCATCTAGCTGCCCCATAGGTGTGTGTGTTTTAAATTTTGTTGCTAGAAAGGTGCTTAGAGGTCATCTAGCCATACTCCATTTTATGGGTAAGAAAACTGGTGAGATATTACATGATTTGTTCAAGATCACATTGAGGCATAACTGTTATTGGAACCCAGGTCTCAAGTAGGAAGGCATTTCCTTTTTTGATTTTCATACTCTATTCACTATCACAACCATATTTCTAGAAGGTAAGGGCCCAAAAGTGATAATTTATGCTTTTTGGGGGTCTTTCATAGTATTAAGTGTTCTATATCCAGGTCAATAAATATTTGCTAATGACAGAATTTCCCTTATTCAGATGACTTCTTTGCTGAGTGCTTACTTGTAGAAGTTCTCAAAACTTATTTTTCAGCCAATGGGAAGCTTACATAAAGTCTCATGTGTTGAATCATCATTGTGTATAAATTTCTGCACTGGTGTGTGTCAAGGTTAAAATCTCTTGACCACACAGGGCTTGTTTTGATTAATATCAGTATTTGACATTTATTATTCATTTTTTCATGAAAGCTAGCTTGGAATGACCCTGAAATTCCCTTGGCTCCATGAAGGAAACCCATGAGATCTCTGCCTTTCACACACACACACACACACACACACACAAATATATATATATATATATATATATATATATATATATATATATATATACATATGTATATATGTATATTTATATATATATTTGGGTGGGTGTATGTGTGTGAGTGTATGTGTGTATAAATATATGTGTGTGTATTCCATATTTTACATAGAACAACTTAACTTTTTTCTTATTGTAAAACCCTAAATAAGGGTTATCTTATTTCCTGTGACCAAATCAGTCTGGCTCTTCATTCATTACCTGTCAGTGTCTGTTTGTTATTTTTTGAGACAAAGAACTCTCACACTTCAAAGTATCTGGGGAAAATAAACTAAAAGTTTAAGGCCTAGAATGATAAGTCATAAGGAAATTGCCATAGTTCTAATAAAAATCAGGTAGTGAATTAAATATACCTTGCTTCCTCTCAGGACTGGTGCATATTATAACTCTCATATCCCATCAGTATCCACAGAGCTTTCCACAAGGATTTCTAATGCCTTTTTTCTCACTATCACTCATAACTGTTTGATCTTCATGGCCTAGAATTCTAAAATTCTCATATGGTAGGCTCTTAACCTATCCTTTTTTCTCCTTCTGTCTCATTGCTTCTAAATTAATTCTTAATTTTCATTGTGATCTCCAGTTATTTTACACTTTCTTATTATTTGCATATCTCTACTCTGACCTTGTTTTTCCCTTTGAAATCTTAATCCTTTAGTTAACTGGTTCTACTTTGCAGTATACTCTACCATTGATTAGTCTTCCCTTACTCATTCCCAGCCCTGGATGGGTCATATCATCCCCTCAACAATCCTTTTATGTGTTTATTGAATGTTGTTCAAGAAATCACACACTAATTTACTATCTCAACTGGGCACTCCATGCTATATGACAGTCTTACTTTATGACTTTTACTTGATTGATTCTCTATCACACTCCTACACTTTGTCATGCTAGCATCTGTTCCAAATGTTATTTTCTGTCCTCAGGCCTCCCCGACCACTCCCTTGCCTACGCCTCAGGATTTGTTAGTGCATTTTCTCTGAGTTTACTATTCATTCACACTGTAAATATCTTTTGTGTAATTTTTTGGTATAATTTTCCCCCCTCTATCCCTTCTAATAAAAATAGAAGTCTTTTGAGGATAGGGATTGTGTTCTTGTCTTTATTTTCCAATGTTTAGCATAGGATTTGGCACATTAAGAACTTAAAATACTTATTCATTTTTGACTATCTTTCCTGAGTTTCCCTTCTCTGAAATTCTACATATCAAATTCTTGATACCTCTTTCTTCATTCTCTCTGCATCAGTTTTTGAAGAAGAGACTACCCTTCCTATTCTCAGGATCAACACTACTTTTGCTTTGCATTTGATTCCATTCCCTCTCATCTCCTCTGAAAGCTTGTCGTCTAAATAATTCCTTCTTCTCTAATCTTAAATTTCTCTTTATTCATTATCTCCTTCCCTGCTGCTACAAACATGCCCAGATTTTTACCATCCTGCTTGGAATGTATCCATTTTAACAAATTTGAGGCCTTAATTTGTACCACAAAGATGAAAGTTCAGTATGTGCAGAATGCCAGTGGAGGCAGGATTCTCAAAGAGTTGCTGAAGGAGAACAGAACAGCTAGAAGAAATACTTTAAGGATATAGAAATACTGGCTCATATAGTGAAGCATGGCTATGGACCTTTGGGAATGCAGAAGATAAGTAGCCCGACCCAGGGAAATCTTTCTACAGCTTCAGCACTACTTCTTGGTTATTTATGGGACATATGGAGTAGAGATAGGCTGACATGGTACTTCCTGTCCACATGGTGGACAGGCCTAGATAATATTGGCATGGTTAGAACAGCCCAGGTCGGGCAGCTAGGTGGCGCAGTGAATAGAGCACCAAACCTGGCGTCAGGAATACCTGAGTTCAAATCTGAACTCAGACAATTACCAAGCTATGTGGCTTTGGGCAAGCCACTTAACCCCATTGCCTTGCAAAAAAACCTAAAAAAACCAAACAAACAACCCAGGTCATAACAACCTGTGTAGTGAAAATAGATGGGCTATAATCAAGGCTGAACAGGCTTCCTAGCTGGCATTGTTTATTTTTAAAATATCATTTTGGGAACTGTTTTGGCATAACTTCAGGGTCCTAGAAATATGCATAATTCTTTATGAATCTAATCTGACCCTTGTCTCTTGTTGATTGACTATTATTATCATATTATATTATTTTAATAGGGCAGCTAAAGAGGCACAGTGGATAGACTTCTGAGACTGGAATCAGGAAGAATTGAGTTCAAATCTGATCTCAGATCCTTACTAACTATGTGGCTCTGGGTAAATCATTTAAGTCTGTTTGCCTCAGTTTCCTCACCTGTAAAGTGAACTAGAGAAGGAAATAGAAAATCACTTCAGCATTTTTGACAAGAAAACCCCAAATGGAGTCACAAAGAATTAAATATGACTGAAATGACTTAACAACAAGATTATTATAATATAATATTATTTAATTATCTGATTATTTCTTCCAACATCCTTCTTCTTTTAACCCCATGTCTCACCTCTCTCAAACCTTACTTTTTTCAGCTCACAGAGAAAGTGAATAATGAAGAAAAGGGATGGTTGAGAAAAGAGAATATGAGCATCATAAGGGGCTTGATGCATCTGGCAGACTTCAACCAAAGTGGTATCCCAGCTTATTTCCTTGCTTTAAGAATTTGAACTGAGGGCAAGTTATAATTTGAAAACATGTTATTTTTACTCCAATAATCATCAGACTCAGTGAGACATAAATCTTTAACACTTCTCTAATAAGTGGTATTACTAACTCTGGACTCTGGGAGGTTGTAAATGATAAAAATCTACAGAGACCCAATTAATGTAGAAGATTTTTTTTTTAAAAAAAAACATAATACACTTAAAGAGTGTGGGAAAGTAACTGAAAGGCATTCAAAACAATGAAAGGCAATGGAGGAAGAAAGATTAACTAAATCCAGAGGAAACTGAGGTAGTGATGGGGGAATGAGTGGGATGTAGGAAGTATAAGGGTTCCAGGGAAGAGATGACTTTTGGGTTGGGATTTGAAAGTTAGGCAGAACTCAAGAGAATGTGGGAAGGAAGTTATTCTAGGAACAAGAAATAAAATTAGCAAAGACATGGGAACAAGAAAGTTCTGTGACCAGAGAACTGCCCAATTTCCTTGAACCCTTGGAATGAGGAGGGAAATAAGGTGAGAAAAATCTGGGAGTTAGGGCAGCACCAGATTACCTTGAATGGCAAAGTAAGAACTTTTCCCTTCACTAGCTGTCTTTCTGGAGTTGCTGCATTATGGGAGTGGGGAAAGAATGAGGCAGCTATCATCCTAGAAAGTCAAAATTCTTATGATCCTGAAAGCCCAGCATGAAGAACGTTAGCGAATATGAGAGGAGTCACAGCTCTGCTTTTCACATGTTTTCACTCATGTCTATTATACTGCACCATTTCTGCACCATGCTGCATTTCTTTAAACCCACAGGCTTAATTCCAGACTTGACAGTTGTGCTGCAGTCTATAAAATATTTACATTGTTGTTCTAAATATATATTATTTACTGTACAGTCTATAAAATATTTACATAGTTTTTTTTCTGCTAAAGATACTGTATGCTGTACATTATTTACATTTCACTGCACTGCTCCATGTAGGCACAAAAAGACAGTCCTTAACTCTGAAAATCTCACATATCAACCTTGCCATTACAGTGGGCTGCCAATTATGCCGTATTATTACTTAGGGCCTTCTGAGCAGGTGGCCCACATACATTTGCAGCCCACTTGATTCTGAGAAAATGGCTTCCAACATTGAGTGTCTTAGAAAGACTAACTCAATTTACAATAAAAAAGAGAGGGTAGCAGAACAAACATTCATGAATTTATTTCTGAAGAAGCTACAAAATAGCCCTAAGAGTCTCCAAAATTGTCTCTTCAAAGAATTCATTTCCAAGCTTTTTTTGCATTCCATGTTACCATTTCCCTTAATTCTTGTAGAGATGGGAGGAGGAGGAGGAAGGGGGTAGCCTGCACCCAGAGGATCAGATCTAGGATTCCACTTGTAGGGTGAGTCCTAGTGTGGAAACTTACTTCACTGATGTTATTTTACTTGCTTACCCAGCACTTATTTTCTAGGACTTTTATAAGGATCAAGTGTAAGAATATTTGTAAAGCACTTAGCACTTATTAAATGCTTGTTTTTATTATGATGCAGATGGGAACTCACAATGGACTTAGTTATAGAGAGCTTTCCAGGTTTCTAAGACCAATAAGAACACAGCTACATTATATGAGCCAGATTCAGGATCTTGACTTGACTTTTTGTGCTTCCAAGACCAGCCATTAGTGATGATTAAGAAATAAGAGAGTGAGCAAGTCTTGGGTTAGTGTAGTCTAAGCATAAACCATTCCAGGATTCAGTGAGCAATCAGTAGCATCATTTAAAGAGTGGAGGTAGAAACCCACCGTGACACCATATGAGTAGAAGAGTGAATGGAGTATAGAGAAAACATGATCTGACTTCAGAAGTTAATAATTTCAGCATCAAAAAAAAAAAGCCCAGAGTGAAACTAGGAGAATTACATAGAGGTTGAAAAGAGTAGTTTGACTGAATAACTTTTTCCTTCCCAAATAGGATCAGCTTGGAGCAATGTCCTTTAAAGGTTGTAATGAACTAACCATGGTCCTGGCTGCCTCTCAGCTGAGGAACAAAATAAATGTGGGCTTGCTCTCTTATCCCCATTCTTTACTTTATTTGGTGGAGTTAAAAATAAGGCAAGTACTTCAGATTATGACTATGAGCAGCCCTGGAGTCAGGAGCATCCGAGCCCAAATCTGGCCCCAGACACCCAACAATCACTCAGCTATGTGACCCTGGGAAAGCCACCCCAACCCCATTGCCCTGCAAAACCACAAAAAACCCAAATAATAATAATAATAATAATAATAATAATAATAATAATAATAATAATAATAATAATAACAATAACAATAATAAATAATAATAATAATTGGGGTGTCCAGGTGGCACAGCAGACAGAGCACTGGTTCTGGAGCCAGGAGCACCCGGGCCCAAATCTGGCCTCAGACACCCAACAATCACCCAGCTATGCAGCCTTGGGCAAGCCACCCAACCACATTTGCCCTGCAAACCCCCCAAATAATAATGATAATAATAATAATAATAATAATAATAATAATAATAATGATAAATGTGCTCCAGTCTGTGTTCCAACACTTCCAGCTCTGTTTCAGGTGAATCACATTCTTTAGGATAAGTCCATCACAAAAGCTACTTCCATATTTTTCCATCCTTGCCATTGCTGATTGCAACTCCCTCCATTCTTACTTCCCCACTACCATATACTATATTTTCTCTCTTATTTCACTCAGTCCCTCTTCTTAAATGTGCTTTAGGGTAACTGAGTAGGGTAGGCGCAGCAGACAGATCCCTGGCCCTGGGGCCAAGAGGCCCCGAACCCACATACCACCCCTTAGGCCCAGCATCCACCCGGCCCTGTGGTCCCAGACAGGCCATCCAATCCCAGCCCCTTGCAAGAAATAAAAGAGAAAATGTGTTATATCTGACCACTCTCCTCCCCCTTCCCCTGTCCCCCTTCTCTCCTTCTTACTGTAGATGGAGAAAAAATAAAATTAATAATAATAATAATAATAATAATAATAATAATGGCAGCCAGGTGACACAGTAGACAGAACACCAGCCCTGGAGTCAGGAGCATCCGAGCCCAAATCTGGCCCCAGACACCCAACAATCACTCAGCTATGTGACCCTGGGCAAGCTACCCCAACCCCATTGACCTGCAAAAACACAAAAACCCCATAATAATAATAATAATAATAATAATAATAATAATAATAATAATGGTGTCCATCATACTCATTGAGTATATACTATTTCCTCATTTCCTCTCCTATCCACTTCTGATGAGAGCAAAGGTTCCCTCATTTCCCCCTTGCCTTTCTTCCTTCCATATCATTGCAATAGCTCTTTGTAATAAAAAAAATCTTATTATATGAAATATCTTAGCCTATTCCACCTCTCCTTTCTTTTACTCCCATTTCCCTTTTAGACATTGAATCCATTTTTATACTATATTATATCTTCAAATTCAGCTCCCTCCTGTGCTTCATCTATAAAAGCTCCTTCTACCTGCTCTATTACATGATAAGGTTCATATGAGTATTATCAATATCATTTTTCTATGCAGGAATACATGTAGTTCATCATCATTAAGCCCCTCATATTTTACCCTTCTCCTCCATTCTCCATGCTTCACCTGAGTCCTGTATTTGAAAATCAAACTTTCTGTTCAGCTCTGGCCATTTCAACAGGAACATTTGAAATTTCCCTGGTTCATTGAAAGTCCATCTTTTTCCCCTGAAATAGGACGTTCAGTTTTTTAAAAATTTATTTCTTTATTTTTTAAAGATTTCATTTGAGTTTTGAGTTTTACAATTTTTCTCCCAATCTTACTTCCCTCCCCCCTCACAGAAATAATCTGTCAGTCTTTATTTTGTTTCCATGTTGTACATTGATCCAAATTGAGTGTGATGAGAGAGAAATCACATCCTTAAGGAAGAAACAAAAAGTATAAGAGATAACAAGATCAGACAATATCTAGTTTTTTTCCTAAATTAAAGAGAATAGTCCTTGAAATTTGCTCAAACTCCATGGCTCTTTATCTGGATACAGGTGGTATTCTCCATTGCAGACAGCCCCAAATTGTCCCTGGTTGTTGCACTGATGGAATGAACAAGTACATCAAGGTTGATCACCCCCATGGTGCTGATAGGGTGTACAGTGTTTTTCTGGTTCTGCTCATCTCACTCAGCATCAGTTCATGCAAATCCCTCCAGGCTTCCCTGAATTCCAATCCCTCTTGGTTTCTAATAAAACAATAGTGTTCCATGACATACATATACCACAGTTTGCTAAGCCATTCCCCAATTGAAGGACATTTACTTGATTTCCAATTCTTTGCCACCACAAACAGGGCTGCTATGAATATTTTTGTACAAGTGATGTTTTTACCCTTTTTCATCATCTCTTCAGGGTATAGACCCAGTAGTGGTATTGCTGGATCAAAGGGTATGCTTATTTTTGTTGCCCTTTGGGCGAAGTTCCAAATTTCTCTCCAGAAAGGTTGGATGAGTTCACAACTCTACCAACAGTGTAATAGTGTCCCAGATTTCCCACAACCCTTCCAACAATGATTATTATCCTTTCTGGTCATATTGGCTAGTCTGAGAGGTGTGAAGTGGTACCTCAGAAATGCTTTAATTTGCATTTCTATAAAAAAGTAGTGGTTTTGAGCAATTTTTCATATGACTATGGATTGCTTTGATCTCCTCATCCATAAATTGCCTTTGCATACCATTTGTCAATTGGGGAATTGGCTTTTTGTTTCAAAAATATGACTCAGTTCTCTGTATATTTTAGAAATGAGTCCTTTTTCATAATCATTACTTGTGAAGATTGTTTCCCAATTTACTACATTTCTTTTGATCTCGGTTACAGTGGTTTTATCTGTGTAAAAACTTTTTAATTTAATGTAATCTAAATCATCTAGTTTGTTTTTGATGATGTTCTCCATCTCTTTCTTAGTCATAAACTGCTCCCCTTTCCATTGATCTAACAGGTAAACTAGTAGGACGTTCCATTTTGCTGGGTAGTTGATTCTCGGTTGCATTCCAAGCTCTTTTGGCTTCTGGAATATTATATTCCAAGCCCTACAAACTTTTAATGTAGTTGCTGCAAAGTCCTGTGTGATCCTGACTGCTCCATGATATTTGAATCGTGTCCTTCTGGATGCTTGTAATATTTTCTCTTTGACTTGGGAGTTCTGGAACTTGGCTATAATATTCCTGGGCAGGGGGGGTCGCTTTATTGGGATCTCTTCCTGGGGGAGATTGGTGGATTCTCTCAATTTCTATTTTGCTCTCTGCTTCTAGTATATCTGTGCAATTTTCCTGTCTTTAAAAATGAGGTCAAGGCTCTTTTCCTGATCATGACTTTTAGGTATCCCAATAATTTTTAAATTATCTTTCCTGAATCTGTTTTCCAGATCAGATGCTTTTCCAATAAGATGTTTCACATTTTTTTCTAATTTTTCATTCTTTTGGTTTTGAAGTATTGCATCTTGATTTCTCATAAAGACAGGAGTTTCCCTCAGTTCCATTCTATATCTCAAGGATTTGTTTTCCTCAGAGAGCTTTCTTATTTCTTTTTCCATCTGCCCAATTCTGCTTTTTAAAAGCATTCTTTTCCTTAATAACTTTTTTGAACTGTTTTATCCATTTGACTTATGCTGGTTTTTAACATGTTATTTTCTTCAGCATTTTTTTGGATCTTCTTAACTAAGCTGCTGACTTCTTTTTCATGTTTTTCCTGCATCTCTCTCTCATTTCTTTTCCCAGTTTTTCTTCTATCTCCCTCACTTGATTTTCAAAATCTTTTTTGAGCTCTGTCATAGCCTGAGCCCAATTTCCATTTTTCTTTCAGTATTTATTTGCAGGAGCTTGGACTTCCTCATTTTCAGATTGAGTATTTTGATCCTTCTTGGGATCACAGACAATGTATTTCTCAATGGTGTTCCTCTTTTTTCTGTTTACTCATTGTCCTGGCCTGTGCCTGGTTTTGAGCTGCTTCCTGAACTTTTGAGTATTATTAGAACACCCCCCCCCCAAAAGGATCTTCGAGTGTGAAGCTCTGTTTTCCCTCCGGGTCTGTGAATGACCACAAGCGCACCCCTCTGCCATGGGGCTAAGGTGGGGGTGTCCTGCTGTTCTACGGAGGGCCTAGGCTGTGATCAGGATCTGAATGTGGTCAGAGCCCCAGAGCCCTGTTCCAGGTACAGAGGACAGACCTCAGAAGTCTCTTTCCACTCCCCTACCTAGGCTGAGCACTCAAGGCTCCTTTGCCTGGGAGCTCCTTGCTTACTGGCTCTGCCTGATTCTGGTTCCTGGATCTGGGCTGCAACAGTCATGCTGCTCGCTAAGTGCCCTGAGGGCTTGAGGGCTGGCTTCACTCACTCCCTCTGGCAGAGGGCCCTGCTGGTCTTCCAAGTTGTGCCTAGTGCTCCCCAGGGTGTAAGTCAGGAAACTGCCCCTGCTGCCCTGAGTCCTGACTCCAGGTGCCCTGGGGCTGCCTCCAGGAGGCTGAAGTTTCTTCACTCTGGAGGCCGTCACTCTAACCCCATGGAGTGGAACCTTTATTTTCCAGATTACCTTGGGCTGGAGAATTGCCTCACTGGATCCCTCTGTGGGTTCTGTCTCTCAAAAATTTAGAGTCCTTATTTTATAAATTTTGAAATATTAGAAAGAGAGAGCACTTAAGAGAGGATCTTTTCCTGCCACCATCTTGGCTCTGCCCACTTATTCCATTTGTAGTTATTTTTACCCAAACAAATGGTCATTAGAAAACTATTTCCCCCCCAATCATAATAATACATAGGAAAGTTGGATTCACTCAACACTTTTTTTAATTTTCAATGATCTGTTTGGTAACATAACTAATTGATATTCTGAGGACTACCAGAAGACAGCTCAGACTTGTAGTCTAATCATGAAGCACATTGAATAGAAGAGGGTTGGTTGGGGTCCATGTTAGAGAGATAGTAGACCTAATTATGTCCATAAAGCACTCCTGGCTTATGGGGCTCAAATGAGTCTGACTCCTTCATTTTGCAGATGAAGAAATTTTGAGGTCATTTATTTTAGGTTTTTGCAAGGCAAATGGGGTTAAGTGGCTTGCCCAAGGCCTCAGAGCTCGGTAATTATTAAGTGTCTGAGACCAGATTTGAACCCAGGTACTCCTGACTCCAGGGCCGGTGCTTTAGCCACTGTGCCACCTAGCTGCCCCTGGATGAAAAAATTAAGGACCAAAAAGATTGAGGAATTTGTCCAAGGGTTGCATAATTAATGTCTAAGGCAGGATTTGATTCAAGTTCTTTCTGACTCCAAGGCAAGCACTCATTATATCACCTAAGGTAAGGAACTAGATGGCACAATGGGAAGAATTCTGGTCCTGGAGTCTAAAAGGTCTGAATTCAAATTCAGCCTTAGGCACCTATTATATATATGATCCTGGGAAAGTCATTCATTCTTTGGAGGCTTCAGTTTTCTTGCCTGTAAAAGTGAAGATAATAATAGTACCTCTCCCATAGGATTGCTGGGAGGATCAATGTATCAAATATTTGTAAAATAGCACCACATAAATGTTACGTCTTAGTAGCAGTGGTAGCTCTTGAGCCCATTCTCACATGTGTGGCTGAATCAGAAGGCCTGCAAACCCTGCCTTAACTATATTGGCATGTAAGTACTGAACAGGGATAAGAAACAACAGCTGTGATCTGAAGAAGACTGAATTTTGGGGAAACAGATTGAGCAAGACAAATGGTCAGCCTCCCTCATTTTGTCTCTTAAACAAGTATTTATTCCCCAACCGGACTCAGTTCCTGGACCTGATTGTTCCACTTGTCTTAGTCCCTTAGATCTTAGGACTTTGCAGACATCTTGGTAAAAATTGGCTCTGGCATTTGGTTTTGTCTTTGTTCCATTTGTGGCTAAAGTCCCTTTACCTTTGGCTAAGAACTCCATTTCCCAACCTTGATGTTTATCTAATCACAAGTCTGTGTGGGTTCTGCCTTGGGGATGGATTTAGGGAAAACATTACTTATGATTTGAGGTTCGAATGGAAGCAACTCATGTCTTGTTTCTAGGCACCTGGTGTTCTACAGATAGTGTGGCTAAATGGAAATACCACTAATTCAGATCTGGCCTCATAGGATCAGAGGCTTAAAGGAAAGAGTACTTAAGAGGTGACTACATTTTATAAACCTTTTAATTTTATAGATGGGGAAACTGAGATCCATAGATATTCAATAATTTGCTTAGAATCACAAAGTCAGCAAATATCTGTGGAGGGATTGGAGCCTAGATCTTCCTGGATGCAAGTCCTGGTCCTTCTATTCATTATACCATGTTGTCTCTTCAAGGTTTTCCAAAATTGGGTTCTGGGCTCAACTCAATCACTTCCTAAACTGGGGCAGAGAATGTCTGGCCTGCCAGCTGTACAAGGCCCCCCAAATCACTTGATCTGTTGCTGCCAAGGCAACTGCAGGTGGGACTCCAAATTTAATAAATCTAGACCTTTTGGTTGTGAATTAATTAATGTTTAACCAAATATCACAGGCTGATTTTTAAGTAGATAATTTTGATGGCCCAAGAATGACATTATATATATATATATATATATATATATATATATATATATATATATATATATATATATATATGTCCAAATGACCCTTGGAAGAAAAAAGTTTCCTGTTTCCCTGTATGTGACCTTGGACAGTCCCAACTTTTGAAGCTTCAGTTTTCTCATCTTGTATCAACTACCTCACAGTCTTCTTGTAAGGATCAAGTGAGATAATGTATGTGAAAATGCTTTGAGGGTCTGTAAAGCTCTATAAATGTCAGCTATTATGACTTTTTTCCTTAGAGTACCTTTGTAGAATTCTTCAGCTCATCCCATTTATCACCATCTGCCTACACTGTGTTCACTCACAATTGTGCAGGGACTCAGTATTTAAAAGAAGCTCAGCATAGAGGCAATCAGAAAGCAAATTTTACAGTGGAACAAAGACTATCTAAGAATACTCAGAGATTTGGTTGTGTTGTTTCTCTTTCTTGTTCACTCTTCCCCCAATTATCAGTGGCTTCCAATTGCCTGGGTGTTAGGTGTAGAAGTCATGATCTTGAAGTCTTGAAAACCTGAACTTGAATCCTGCCTCAGACACTTACTTAGTAGCTGTGTGACCCTTAACAAGTCACTTAACCTCTTTTAACCTTAATTTACTCATCTTTAAAATAGGTAGAACAATAGCACTTATCTTACAGGTTTGTTGTGGGGATCAAATAAATTAATATGTAAAGGGATTTACAAATCTTTAAGTACTATATAAAAGCTAATTGTTGTTATTTTCATTGCTTATTATTATTGAAGTGCTTATTTGCCTGATGTTCAAATCCCCCTATGATCTAACACCCATTTACCTTTCTAATCTTAATAATATTAATATTAATGTTCTCTATACATGCATTTCTCCAGAGATATTGGACTGCTTACAACTCCCAAATTCATATTTAGCAGGTCTTGACATAACTGATAAGTCACAAAGATTCTGGGTTGGGAGAAGCAATCCCTTTGGACATTTCTTCCTGGACATAGATCCCAGTGGGTATGTTGGCTATCCAGCCCTCATCCTAGATTGAGGGTCACTCCCTTCCTTTGATGGACAAGCCTGAGGTAGTTCTTCTGATATGACTTCTGATAGTGGAAGGTATAAGGACCCTAGTTTCCCCACCTATCTTTGGGGAGTTGGCTCTCTAGTCAGACCCCTCCCTAGCATGCTTACCTGCTTAATCAGTGAACTTAGAGAAACATTAATAAATGTGTATGTTAACCTAATTCTATTTTACCCTTTCATAAGGATTAGAACAAACTCTGACGTTTAACACATATTTAAAGTAATTATTTATTTTTAAGGCCAAAAATCAGTGAGGACTACTCCCCATTTTTTTAGGACCTTTCCTTAGCACAAGCAAAATATAGACAGGATAAATTGGAAATAGTATCAGAGGGATTGCACTAGCTTTAAAGGGGATCAGAAAAGACTTCTTATAGAAGGTAAAAGAAGCCAGGAAGCAAGGAGGCTGAGATGGGAAAGAGAGAATCACATGGGTGACAGGCAGTGAAATTTCCTGGGCTGTCCTCAGGAGATGGTGTGCCTTGTTTGAGAAACTCCCTTGCTAATTCATGGTGGAAGGGAGTAGTGTGAAAAGACTAGAAAGGTAGGAAGGGAAAACAAACAAACAAACAAACAAATAAATAAATAAACAACCAAGCCAGCAAGCAAACAAAAGATAGGAAGGGGTCCATTTAAATTTTAAAGCCTTTTAGCACAAACTTTCCTCCTCAGACTTCAGCTAGACCTCTACTTTGCATCTTTCTGGCACAGTGGATAGAGTGCTGGTCTTGGATTCAGAAGGACTGGAGTTCAAATCCAGCCTCAGTCACTTGCCACTTACTAGCTGTGTGACCTTGGGCAAGTCACTTAACCATGATTGCCCCACATCCAGGACCATTTCCAGTTGTCCTGATTCCTCTAATTCACATGCTTGTCATAGTATCACAGCACTTATGTCATGGTCTTCTTTGAAAATGAAGGACAAGGGGTGGCTAGGTGGTGCAGTGGATAGAGCACTGGCCCTGGAGTCAGGAGGACCTGAGTTCAAATCTTACCTCAGACACTTAATAATTACCTTGCTGTGTGGCCTTAGGCAAGCTACTTAACACCATTGCCTAGCAAAAAAAAAAAAAAACACCTTAAAAAAAAGAAAATGAAGGACAGACATATGTATCAATTTGAATTATATCTCAGTATATGTGTATCATGTCACCCATTTCACTGTAAGTCTCCTGAAGACTGAGACTGTGTCTTATCTAACCTTGAACTTTATCTAATCCTCCTATTACCTGCTATAGCTTTATTGTTGCTGTCTCTAATTTGCCACTTCTCATGTACTACCTTATATTGTTCATTATCTTTTCCTATACTAACTTTTTGCTTCTCCTTGAGAGCAGTGTTACCCACAGGACAGCTACTCAACACTGTTTGATTATTTTGTTGGTTTATGCTGCAGCAGGTTTTTTCTTTCTATACATATAAGAAGAGAAATGATTTGGCATAATAGAAAGTTGGTTACAGAGTTAGGAAGACCAATGTTCAAGTCTTGGCCTTCACACATACTGACAGTGTGATCCTAATCACTTCTCCTGGTGATCTAGTAAGCTTTCTTAGGATTTAAGTTGCAGAGAACATACTAACCTGTATTGAGAGAGGGAGGTGTCTTACCTAGGAGGTCCACATATTAGTCAAATTACTGGTGCAGTCCAATCCCTGTCCACTATGTATCATAAATTGTTTAAATCATAAGGACATGAGGTTATGTAAATAAACCATACAAAGAAAGGAGAGCTGATGGGCCATTACTGTGGATTGGTGAATTTGGGGTTTGCAAGTCTGAAAACAACTTGCATGCTCATCTTTATCCCATGGGAGGCATATGAAAAGCTACTGGTCTTAAAAGTTTTAGATCATTTACATAGGATAAAAGATTCTGAGAGAGGTAACATTGCAGGTCATTCCTCACAGGCTCCATATGGAAAGAAACCAGTGACTTCTGACCCTTATGGAAAAAAAACATCATTAGCTGATGAAGCAATGGCCTCAGTCAGAGGAGACTCCTCCTTGTCATAGCTCTCTTGCCTTGTCAGGATTTTACCTTTTTTACTTAAGTAAGCTTTTGTGTCTCTCTTGCCTTTCATCAGTTATTTCTTTTGGAATGACAAGAAAGTAGAAGACAAATTACACTTCTACTTTATCACTTTTCTTTCCTTTAATAAATGTTTTCTGAATCACCTTCACTTCCCATTGATCAATCCCCACTATAGATAGCTTCTTTGGAATAAATAAGTATATTCAAGCAAAACAAACTCATATCTGAAAATGTACTCCCTCAGTTCATATTTCTAATCTACTACTTCTTTATGCCTTAATTTGCCATTACGCTTGTCAAAGTTGTGGCATCTTTCAGTATTGTTTTGCTTCATATTATTGTGGTGACCAGGTAAATTGGTCTGTCTCATGATTCTGTTTCCTTCTCAGCATCAGTTCATTCAAATCTTTCCAAGATTGTATGAATTCTTCATGCTCATCATTTCTTATGGCATAACAACATTCTATTACATTCAAATACCAAAATTTATTTCAGTCACTTTCTAGCCTATGGGTACTTAGTGTCCAGTTTTCTACTACTAGAAAATTTGTTGCTAGAAATATGTTAGTATATATGGGATCTTTTCTTCTGTTTTTGACATCCATGGGATATGTATCTTTCAATGGTATTACTAGATAAAATAGTATATAAAATCTATTGACTTTTTGGAAGCAAATACAATTTATTTTCTAGAATGACTGAAGCAATTTCTAGCTCTAGCAACTAAATTTATAGACTTGTCTTCCTATAACTTTTCTTTCCAATATTTTCCATCTTTCCTTTCCAATCTGTTGGGTTGAAGAAGAAAAGAAGGAGGAGGAGAAGGAGAAGGTGAAGAAGAAGAAGAAGAAGAAGAAGAAGAAGAAGAAGAAGAAGAAGAAAGAATAGAGGATGAAGAGGAATAAAGGGGAGGGAGGGGAGGAAGAAAAGAGGGAAGAGGAAGAGGAGATGATTATGATGATAATGGTAACAATGATGAAGACAATGATATTGCAGAGTATTTCAATATTATAATAGACATCTGGTATTGGAGCAGCATTCTCTTATATAGTTATTAGTAACTTGCATTTCTCCTTTTGAACATTATTTGTTCATATCTTTTGAATATTAGTCTATTAGAAAGTGATTCTTGTTCATAGTTCCCCTATATGTTTTCATCTTTTAAACATCATCTTTCTGAATCTTGCTTTAGAATCCAAAGCACCATCTTTCTCCATCTTAGATGTTAGTTTCTCCTATTCATATTGGTAGTTACAACTGTTAGGTTTGATTTTTTTTTCTTTGTCAAATCTTTTTATAACATTCTTTCCCTGTGCAGGCCCTCCATGCCATCTTTACAAGGCAAAGGGATAGGGAAAGGAGAATGAAAGCAACATTATTGATTTACAGTTGTATGAATTGATCCTACTCCTTCTCCCCTTACCCAATATGGTTTTAGATAATTATCTCTTACTCTTTCAATTCTTATTTCATAATTAACCCACCCTAATTTGTTTTGCTTAAAATTATTTCTTCTTCAATTCTATTCTTTTTCTTAAATACTATTTTCCCATTCTCTGTTTATGAGATTTTGTTCACTTTACACCTTCTCCTCTAGATCAAATAAAAGTGAGTTATGTAAGATTCTCCATTCCTCCTCTCCAGATTTGTATGATCTCCATCCATACCCTAATTATTAAAAACCAGCAAGTTCTTTCCTTTTTCTCTTCTTCATTAGAATTTTTGCATATTTTTCTCTATTTTTTCTTTTAAAAATATACAAAAGTAGAACCAAAAGGCCACTATTTTCTTTGAGTCTTGAAAAGAATAGGATTCTGAAAGAACACTATAGCTTCTCCTACAATTATTATTAAGTATCTTAATATTAGCAATCTTTCAAAGTTTTGTAAATGTATTTACCTCTTGTCTCCTATGTTTGCCTTTCAAAGACTGCATCCAGCTCTAGTTTTCTTAAGAAGAATGCTTGCTGGTCATTGACTGGATTTTAAATACCTATTTCTACCACCATCCCTATTCCCCAAGAAAAATGCTCAACTTTTCCAGGTATTATCCTTGCTTTTAGTTAGATATTTTTATTTTGTTTATTATATATCATATTCTAAGCTTTCTTTTTCTTTCTTATCATCCCTCTATAAGTTTATGTAATGTGGACTGTGGTTCCTTTAATGTTGGTCTATTTCTAAATAACTCCTTGCAGTAGTTTTTCTCTTTATCTAAAATCTATGGTGTTGGTAATAATATTTCTAAAAATAGTAAATCTTGGATTTCCTTCAGGTGATGACCTGTTTATCCTTTCAAGTTGTTTTTTTTTTCATTTCAACTTCTGGTTCTGATTATTGTAAACATTTTTTCTTTTACAAACTCTTGAAAAATATTTTTCTAAGGAGGGTTTTAAAAATTCATTCCTGATTTTCAAGGACTCTAGAAATTCTTCAATTATCTCACTCCTTCCATTCCAGTTATTTTCACAATAGATACCTCATATAGTCTATTTTTTCAATCCTTTTATTTGTTCTACCATTTTTTGTTGTGTCATTCAATTTTTGAATTTCATTTGTACTATTCTATTTTTTTCAGATGCTCAACTATTTGATTAAGATTTTCCATCTTAACTTGTAATGGAAAATGCTATCCACACCCAGAAAAGGAACTATGGAGTCTGAATGCAGATCATAGCATACCATTTTCAATTTTTAAAATTTGTTTTATGTTTTTTTCTCTTCTCATGATTTTTTCCCCTTTTGTTCTTATTCCTCTTTCACAACATGATTAATATGGAAATATGTTTTACATAGTTTTACATGTATAACCTATATTAGTTTTCACTGTCAAGGAGGGAGAGGGAAGGGAGTGAGGAGAAAAATGTGGAAATTAAAATCTCACAAAAAATTAATTTTGAAACTATTTTTGCATGTAATTAGAAAAATAAAAATTATTTTTATTTTTTAATAAATGTATTTTAAATATATTTTCCACCTTAGCTATTCTAATTGTTTATTCTTCTTCCAAATGTTTCCTTAAGATACCTAATTTTATTTTTAAATCTATTGCCTCATTACCTCCATTAGCTTTTAGGTTTCTTATGATCAATCTTAACTTCCCCCCCCCCCCAAGGTTCTATTTGCAAACATTGCAGAATTAATTTCATTTCAAATTTTCTTCTATTTGATCCCATCTTTATCTCCTCCACTCAGGGATAGCTATGGCAGGTCTCCCTCCTTATTCTTTCTTTCTAACTCCTCTTGGTTCTTAAATGATGGAGATATTGTCACTCCAATTCATCAGTGTAAGCCTTTAAGTAAGAATTAAGTATGCAACATGCTATACTGAGTTATCAGTCCTTACTTTGGTGTAGAGAAAACGGCAAGCCTGACTGATAACCCTTCTTGGACCTATCCTCTCCAGCAGTCTAAGACATCAAGACAGAAAGAGATCATGGGTACAGATAGGATAAACTTGGCATCCTAGTCTCTGTACCCTCATCTCCTCCAACAGTCCTATGTAGGGCAATTGTCTATAGCCTTTGATTCCCCCCCTGCCCCATTTTCTGGGATTGAGTTCTATGTCAGGCATAACCCCTTTTCCCTTTTTTCTTCTTGGAGTCAGCAGATTCATTGTTGAATAGTAAAACTTTTATGCTTAGGTAAATGAGTAATTCATCAGATGAGAGAAGACAAAAAAATACGATTAGGAAGGAAGGAAACAAGCATTTATTGAGTGCCTGATACATACATATATGTGTGTGTGTGTATATATATATATATATATATATATTTTTTATATATATATATATTTATATATATATATATATATATATATATATATATATATATATATATTAGGCACAACTATTATCTCATTTGATCCTTACAACAAACCTGGTGAGGTAGGTGTTACTATATCCCCCCCATTTTACAATTGAGGAAACTGAGGCAGACAGAGGTTAAATGATTTGAACAGGGTCAAGCAGCAGGTTAAGTGTCTGAGATTCTACTTGAACCTGTCTGTCTTCTTAATTCCCAGCCTAGCACTCTATCCACTGACCCACCTTTCTGCTACTTTGTAAGAGAATACAAAAGTCTGAACAGTATTACCCTTACCAAGAATCTTAAATCATATTTATATTTTGATTTATTTCATTTAATTAATCTTCTTCTTCTTTTAGTTTTCAAGAATGAGTAGCACATCATAAGACAATACTTAGTACCCTTATTTTCCTCAAATGAAACCTCAATTGACACAAAGTCAGTTATCTCAGTTTCCCAAATTTGTGTCATGGGATGGGACACCCATGTCCTAAGCCAGATAGACTCCTCTGAGTTGACTAGCTTTCCCCATATAAATCTAGAGAAAAACTTGGCATCGGAAACCTGAAACATAAAGGTTTGAAAGGAAGCTTGAGATGATTCTCTGATATATTGAATTTATTCCAATATAAATTGAAATCTATAGAAGGAATTGACAAATCACCAATATCTTTACCAAGAAAGCCTAAATTGGTGAAAAAGTTTTGGACATGACTGAAAAGTGATTGAATAACATTATAATCTAAGGTATTTGCTATCCACCTCTAATCCCCACTTCAATTCTGCTTCATAAACAAATTTTAAAAACATGTTTTCCTCCTTAAAAAAAAGATTTATGACTTCCTAATCTCCACCCAACAAAGAAGCATGGTATTAGGCAGAGCTGAATTTAGAATTATGAGTTTAAAGTTTGTAACACATACATTCTTTCATTTAAGTTTCACAACAGCCAGGTTCAGATTTTTATTGGATCAGGACAATCCATCTAATCCTCTCAGTTCATAAATGGAGAAACTGAGAGGTGAAGAGACTTGACAGCAGACATAGCTAGCAAATGTCAGAGCAGGATTTGAGTTCAGGTCTTATTGAGACCAAGTCTAGGACTCTTTCAGCTATATCATATTTCTTTGAACAATAAAGGTAATAACAATAATTTATTTTAATTTTAGTGCATTTTTACATCCATAGTATCTTTTAAAGCCTCAGAACAATGTTGGAAGATATGCTCTTGGGGTATTGTTATCTCCTTTTAAAAATACTATTTATGTGATTTCATTCAGCCTCTTTAAGTCTCAACTTTCTTATATGTAAAATGAGGATGTTGGACTCAATAATATTTGGGGTCCCCTCCTACTTTAAAAAGTAGATGAAGAGCATCTTCTCTTGGTCACCTACTTCAGTGTTTATAAACCTCAGTGTGATTGCAATAATAAGGGAATATATTTTAAGAGAATTGCTTCTCATTTATAGGTTTCAAAAAGATTTTCTGGATTCTGTCATGTTTGCAAATTTCATTGTGACAAATGTTTGTTGAAATAAAGTTTAACTTTGTGTGTCCATGCGGTTCAATGGGAAATCAGCCAGGGGCATTATGAATCTAGTCAGGACTTTGGCTGAGAATAGGTTGAGTCAATAGGATATGTGGTGGACTCAGGGCCTTTTGAACTTTGGATACAAGATTATTCAAATAACATGCCAGTCAGCAAAATTTAACTTTATTATGTTTTTAAACATGTAAGACTACATCACTGAATGGGAGCTCCCAAAATGTTCCACTTGGCAAGGTTGGTGAATGATGTGGGAATATGCATATGTTGGAATAAATCATGGCTAAAGAGAAATAAACTACCTCTTGAAGTGAAATGAAGATAATAATGACCCTACTTTCATATATTCCAGGTTTCCTGTAAGGATAAAAATGAAATAATGTAAGTTTCTATTTAGAAGCATTGTAGTCAAAGAATAATAGTCTAGCCATCAAGAGATCTGGGTTTAATTCTCTCCTTTGTCAATATTTTTATGATCTTGTGAAGTCACAAGTCATTTTTAAGGATGAAGACATGTTTATTAAATTTGTGTTATAAAATTGAAGTGGCGATTGAAGGTGGATGGCAAAAACCTTGGACCATAATGTTATTAAGTTATTTTTCAGTTATGTCCAAAGCTTTGTCACCCAATTTGGCTTTTATTGGTAATGATACTGAATTAATTTGCCATTTCCTTCTACAACTTATTTTATAGATGAGAAAACTGAGGCTAGTAAGTGACTGAGGCATTATTTGAACTCAGGTCTTTTGGACTCTGGGTCTGGCATAGTATCTACTAAGCCACCTAGCTGTCCCTTGGACAATAATATTAAGATCTAAAAGTTCTTCCCATCCAGGGACAATGAAATCAATTCCAGTAAAATGAACTGAATCATGATGCATTTAAAATTGCTGTCTAGTTAGGTTGGATGACATGAGATACTAGAGATGTCTTTGGAGAGCTTAAATGAAGAGACACCCAGAAAGCAATGGAGAAGTGTCTGATAGGTATTGCAACACAATGACTACAAGAAATTTATGATTATAATTTATTATTATAAATTTATTATAAATTATAAATTATTATTTATTATAAATTATAAATTTATGATTATAAATAAACTGATTAGTTGGGGTAGAGCATATCTTACCAAGGAAATGTTTGCTAGAATAAGACAGACTGCTCAGGTTTTGGGATTAATAGCCAATGAGGAGCCTGCGTATGCCAACATTATCTGAATTATGGCCACTCACTGCAAAAGTTGGATAGGGACTTTGGAAGTGAATTCTAGGAATTTTTAAAATGGTAAGGACCCTTGATCAGTTTCTCATACCCATTTCAATTCCTATTTCTGGTAGCAAAGTCCTCTGTAAACCAGTGATTATGTAAATTCTGCATTTGTAGTCGATAAGGTGAAAGGAAAAAAACCCACACATAAAACTAACTTGTCCAAATGACATTTATCGAAAGATATTATATATGGCCAACTGAGACTTCAGAATGGGTGGAACCAGGAGGGGTGAGGTGCTGTGTTCTTTCTAATCTGCATACATATTGGAATGATAGCATGACAGCTTCTATTATGATTTGGGGGTTTTGCCCTTTTGTACAAAATAAGTCTAATTTCTGATGCTTGTAAAAGATATTTCTTTAGCTTTGGGGGATCTAGGATGGTGAATGTCAGAGAAGCAAGGGGCTATTGCTTATATTTTAGATCTACACTTTGGGAATTTGATCACTATAATCATTTGAGGAGGCAAAGGAGGACAAAGTGGAATTGAGGAGAGAATCTAACTCATTCTGCAGCTGACCCTGAGCCTGTATTCCTCTTGTTAGGGTACTTGGCTTCCTGGTAGTTATTGGACTTTTAAGAAACTCTTCCTTTACAGATGGTCATAAGCTGATAAAAAGAACAGAAATTTAAAGTTTAGTTTGTTCATGGGCTGAATTCCTGATTTAACTTCTGTCCTTCCAAGGGTGGAGAACCTTCATTCTGCCAGGTGCCTTTTGGATATTTAGAACATCATTTGCAAACCATCAAAAATTATCTACTTAGAACCTGTTATATTTGGTCAAGCATTTAATTAATTCATCCCAAGGAGCTGAGTCCCACCTACATTTGCCTTGGCAGTGCTGGACTAAATGAATTTGTGTTTTTAATGCATTTTTAATATGGCCCCATGAGTAGACATTCCTGCCCTTGCTGTAGAGGAAAGGGAAGATGGATAGATGATAGATGATGGTTAGAAGATGGATAGGTGTATAGATGAATAGTTGGATGGATGGATGGATGGATAGGTAGATAGTAAGTGGATAGATAGATAGACAGATAGATAGTTGATATATAAATAGATCATTTATTACTCTTTGCCAAGTACAATTATAAATACTGGGGATATATCAATCAATAGGCATTTGTTGAAGTCCTACTATATACTGGGCATTGTGCCAAGTACTAGAAGCAGAGACAAAAGATAGTCCCTGCCCTTGAAGAGCTTATTATCTAAAGGAGTATGAAAACATACAAACAAATTTATTCAAGAAAGGCTATATATAGGACAAATATAAGGAGGCTAACATAGGCACTAGAATTAAAAGGTCAGGGAGGAAGGCTTCTTGTTAGAGGTGAGATTTCAGTTAGGATTTAAAGCAAGTCAGGGAGGTCAGTAGTCAGGGTGGAGGAAGGAGAGCATCCTGGCAAGCTAGCTAGCCAAACAGTTCCTACTCTTAAGGAACTTCAACTAGCGAAAGACCAATCATAAAGGGGAGCAGGGAATCTGGAGATGGGATGGTGAGGAAAAGGAGGCGTATGTATAGGGACAAGATTGAAGGTGAAGTGATGGAGAAGTCTGGAGAGTGAGTTGAGTTCTGAATGAAATGAGTGTGCCTAAGGCCTCAAAGAACTGATAGTCCAGATTAGAGAGTTTCCTATCTAGAGAGTAGGTCTGAAAATTGAGGTTTCTCCATAGTGGAAAGATGGAAGGCAAAGAAATAGAGAAGCCTAGAGAGTAACTAAAAGAAGAGTAAACCACAGATCCAATGAATAAGTTATCATTCACTCAGAGTTCTTTGATCCTTAGGCAATAGAGACACAGAAGAATTTTGAGTGGGGAATTCACTGAGAATTATGTTTAAGGAAAGTTATTTTAGAAGCTATGAAAGACAGATTGGAGAATAAAAGAGACTAGAAATGGGGCTGCCATCTAGAACACTGTCATGATAGTCCAGGGCAATGACTTCTTACTCTAGGGTGATGGCAATGCGAGTAGAAAGAAAAAGGATGAATGCAAGGGATAACAGACACAAGGGCCTTGCTTGAGTTTGTTAAGCACGGCATACTATATCACCTTTCATCTATGAAAAAGAGCCACACTCAATTGCTCAGGGCTCAAATCCAATTTTCATTTGCCTTTCTTTGTTGCCCAGTCATAGCAAATACCTAGCACATTGGTTGGTTGTTTGGTTTTTGTCTTTTGTTATCTAAGAAGACCAAAAACTATATAACTATGTTAGAGACAAGTTTCAGTGAGTCTAACTGTGACTGACCAGACCAATATGAGCCTGGAAAGTTGTACCCCAGGTTGGGCTCAAATAGTCCATGCCTGGCATAGAAGTATTTCAAAAATACTTGATTGATAGATAGAATAGTCCCTAATAGAGTATCCTTTGATGCCAGGAGAACTCAAGGAAAGCTTCCAGCATGTTGGATGGATCCTCCAGCATTACTGGAGGATATGGCTAAGAGCCTCACAGAATGGTTGGGTCTATGAGGGGTGCCATGTGCATTACTGGATGGAATATCCATATATATGAGATCATAGATCCATTTGAGTATTTGGATACTTGGATTCAAAACATTAACAAAAACAAGTATAAAAATGAAGAAAGAATGACTAGTTAGCAGTTCATGCAAAAAAAAGATCTGAGGTAGTAGATCTCCAGTCTAATATACCAAAGCAGCTCACAAAAGCCAATATGTCTTAAAGTTCACACCTCATTCATTTATTTAGTCAATAAGTTTTTTTATGCCTGTCTCTTCCTGTCTCACCCAGGCTGGAAGTGCAGTGACTACTCATAGATTGAGCCTCCTGATCTTCATGAAAGCATTGGTTTACTCTGTTTCTGATCTGGGTTGGTTTATTCCTATTTAGGCACATAGCTGCTCCCTTGGATCCCCAGGTACTCACCATTTTGATGTCAAACTTAGTGTGGGTACCTCATCGACTAAGACCACTCACTGTTTTTTTTAAATTTTAGAAAGGTTTTATTTATTTTGAGTTTTACAATTTTCCCCCAATCTCACTTCCCTCCCCCCCCCCCCAACAGAAGGCAGTTTGTGAGTCTTTACATCATTCCTATAGTATGCATTGATCTAAGTTGAATGTGATGAGGGAGAAATCATATCTTTAAGGAAGAAATATATAGTATGGGATATAGCAGAATCGCATAATAAGACAACATTTTTTTTAAATTAAAGGTAATAGTCCTTGGTCTTTGTTCAAACTCCACAATTCTTTCTCAGGATACAGATGGCATTCTCTGTCATAGATACCCCAAAATTGTGCTAAGCCCACTCACTATTATTCACAACTCTTGAGCAACAGGATCTGCCTGTCTTAGTCTCCTCAGAATGAGGGCAACAGGTAAATACCAAATAAAAGGATCAACTGGTACTCACTAATGTGGATGTGAAGACAAAGCAAAAAAAAAAAAGTTTCTACATTCAAAGAATTTACAATCTAGTGGAAAGGAGGATACAGCATTTGCCCAGATAGCTAAGCATGAAATAATGTGAGGAAGAAGGAAGCATTTTCAATCAAGGAGAATCAAAATGGGTTTTTTGTGAGATGTACCAACTGGCTTATGATAGTCATTTAATAAATGCTTGTTGGGTAAATAAATATATGCACAAATTAGTTGAGATTTAAAAGAAATTAAGGATTTTAAGTGGCAGAAGTCAACAAGAAAGTACATTAGAATCCTAAGATTCAGGCCAAGGACAGTTATGCGGGACAGTAGATGGAGAATCAGGCCTGAAGTCAGGAAGATTCATCTTTCCAAATTCAAATCCAGTCTCAGACACTTAACGGTGGTGTGATTCTAATAAGTCTCTTAATCCTTCTTGCCTCAGTTTCCTGATCTGCAAAATGAGCTAGAGAAAGAAATAGAAAACCATTCCAGTATCTTTGCTCAGAAAATCTCAAATGGGGTAACAAAGGGTTGGGCATAACTGAACCACAGCAAGGACCGAGGTCCAGATCAGAATAAGTGATAGTACTACTACACCCTAGTCAGATTGCTCTTGATGGCTCATTCTAATTGCCACATTTTAGTCAGGACATTTACAAGCAGGAATCTGCCCAGAGGAGGGCAAGACTACTGTAGGTGGAAAGAACTAGGACTGTTTAGCCTAGGGGGTGACATGGCAACTGTCTTTAAATATTTGAAGGACATACCCATGGAAGAGGGATCCTAAGTGCTCTGCTTAGCCTTAGAGAGAAGGATAGATGGAAAGTGAGGATGATTATCAGTCCAACAAAACAAAATGTATCTACCTCAAGATTCTCTGATTCTAAATTCCTTAACCAAGGGGTTAAGGGATCCCCTTTGTGGCATGAGGATTGGATGATATCTTTAAGGCCCTTTCTCATACTAATATTTTAGGATTTGTCTCTGGGACTCTTTCTAATTTTTTTAATTCTAGGGAAAGTCATTTTGAAAAGTGAAATACTTTATATAAATCCATACTTTCTCTTTTATTCCTCCTCTCTTCTAGTCACATTGCTGCCATGTTAGTTGGCCTTCATTGCCTTTTACCATTGTAAAAGTCTTCTAGCTATGCCTTACATGATTGCACGTATATAACCTCTATTGGAATGTTTATCATCTCAGGGAGTGGAAAGGGGATTGAGGGATGGAGGAAAACTCGAAAACTTCAAAAAATATTAAAGAAATTGGGTTTTTTTGCAAGGCAATGGCGTTAAGTGATTGCCCATGGTCACAGAGCTAGGTTATTATTATTAAGTGTCTGAGACTGGATTTGAACTCAGGTCCTCCTGACAGCAGGGCTGGTGCTCTATCCACTGTACCACCTAACTGCCCCAAAGAAATTATTTTTAATCTGTAATTGGAAAAAAATAAAATACATTACAAGTTTTCTAGCTGGTCTCCCATCTCTTCTACTCTCCATCCTAGCCTTCATATAGTTGTTAAAATAACTTTCCTAATACATAGCTCTTTGCATAGAACTCTACTGCTCAAAAACCCTTAAGTGACTCTCTCCACTGAGACAAAATACAAACTCCTTTCCCTGTCATATAGGGACTTTCCACCCATTGCTGCTAGCATAGGCTAAACCAAGCATGGCATGAGGGATGGAGCAGGACCTGTAGTAAGAAAATCTGGGTTCAAGTCCTAATTCTGATATTTGCTATGTGATCACAGTGGTAAATTAGGCAATAATTAATCAATCAATAATCAATAAGTCTCATAAATTTCCTAATCTATAAAATGAGAAAAATAATACATATAGTGCATAACTTTAAGGGGGGGTCTTGTGAAATCTTAAAAATAACAGACTTATGTTAAAAGTCTTCAATTTTATATTACAATAGACTTCATTGGCTTTATTTTCCTCTATTCTATATCCCTTGAAATATTAGCTGTTCCCTGATATCTCATCCTTCCCTTGAACTTTGAGCCTACTTGTATTCACTCATATGACAACCTTTAAGGTACAGTTCAGGTGGCATCTCTCCAGGAACTTCCCTGATTCTGACAGCTGAATGTGATCTTTTACTTCAGACATTCCTTACATTTACTCAAGTGTTAGAACTTTCTTTCACCCTTATCACTTGTTTCTACCTAAGTTGTATCTCTTTGTCATCCTCATCCTCAGCTTCCATTAAGTTTTAAACTACTTGAGGGCAGGAACTATGTTATTTTATTTTTCATCTTGGTCTTCCCAGTGTTTAGCTCTAGAGCTATAACTAATATAGGGCAAGGCCCAGGGTGCCAAGATGGTGATGGTAGTATTGGTGCTGGCTGTTTGAGTCCTGGGTGCTTTTCTTCCCTCTCATCCCTAAGTCCTGGTCCTCTGGGTTATCACCTGGAAGAGAGGGACTGGTTAGGCAAGAGGAGAAAATATGGCAAACTACTCCAGTATCTTTGCCAAGAAAATCCCCAAAGGGGTCTCATGGGGTCCAGCACAATTGAAACAACTGAAGAACAAAAATTGCAAGAGAAAGGGGAGGGATAGTTTGGTATTCATTCTCATGCTATTGAGAAAGGACTGGTTCTCCTGCCTGTCCTTTAATACCAATGGTATCTGTGGTCTGTCTTTTCTCAGCTCATGCTACCTCACAGCCTTCCCCCCACCCCAGAAAATGATCTCAGTTAAAAATATTCTTTTATAATTCAATTTCAGATGGCATTTTTAGGCATGTGTAAGTGACTATTATTTTTAAAATTGGCTCCACTAAATTCTTAGCAAAAGAAGGCAGTATTCATACTGAAAAGTATGATAGCCACCAACATATACTTGCAACTTCATTTCTAGCTTCTAATTGGGGATGTGATTAACTGGCTTAAAAATATGTTATGTATTTTATGCACATCATGCCTGAAATATTGGATTTGAACACAATTGTATGTGGGGGGGTCATACAATTTAATTAATTTAATTTAATTGTGCATACTTAGATTCAGAGCCTTCTGAACTCAGTATGCAATTTTATGCAAATAACATGCAAATCAGCAGAACTGGAGTAGAAGTCAAGTGTTTAGAAAAGTCCCAACACAGCAGGGCTGCAAAACTGCGGAAGATCTCCAACTCTTCTTCTAGTTAGGGACAGCTAGAAGCATTCAAAATGCAGCTAGTAAAATTGAATAAATGTGGCAACAGTGTGTGAGGCCTGAGAAGAAAATGGGCATCCTCAGCCAAATCCATCTGATGTTCTTCCTGCTCACCCTGGGCATCCTATCTCATCAATAATCTCAGAAATTATTGCACTGAGTAAGGATTTCCCCCCCCCCCATGAGTGAGCTTCCTAAGCAGATGAATTTTGTTATTACACTCAAAAAAGTTTACAATGAACATGGGTTTAATTCTCTACTAGCCTTGCAAATAAGTGTCCCAAGTTTACCAGCTCAGAGAAAGTACTTATCAGCTTGCCCATCCCTACAAATTGGAAAACTAAGGAAATCAGCACAATTTTATTCCCTCAAACCAGTCAAATTTATGAAATAATTTTTAAGTCTAGTCCTTCCCTGTGACAACACAGAAATGGTGCTGGGGGTTGGAGAAGAGATGAGGGTACAGGCACAGGTAAATCTTGGTCACTTAGTATTATGAAAATGTGGGACTTCCTCTGGTAGCAAAGACTTCTACTAGAGACTTCCTACTAGACTGTGTAATGGAATTTCAGTAGACTCTGAGAACCAGTGGAAGGAAGAGTGGAACAAGAGACTCTACTCTCATGGAGACATAGGGTATGACTTCAAATCCTGTCTCTTAGACTTGCTACCTGTTTGACTGGGACTTGAGTTTCCTCATTTATAAAATGAACAGGTTCCCAATGATCTTGAAGAAAGAAGAGAACTTATATGTATAAATTCAATTATAGCAGCTCTTTTTGAAGTGAC
This sequence comes from Macrotis lagotis, assembly GCF_037893015.1. Lineage (NCBI taxonomy): Eukaryota > Metazoa > Chordata > Mammalia > Peramelemorphia > Peramelidae > Macrotis > Macrotis lagotis. The sequence goes on from NC_133666.1 coordinate 260,147,615, forward strand.
AAAGAACTGGAAACTAAGGGATTGCCTATCAATTGAAGAGTGACAAAGCAAAGTATGATCTAAAAATGTAATGGAATACTTTTGTGCTATAAGAAATGATGAAAGATGCATAATCTATATCAAATTATTCACTGTCAAGGGAGCAGGGAAAAGAAGGGAGGAAGGGAGAAAATGTGAAACTTAAAATCTTACAAAAAATGAATGTTAAAAACTTCCTTTGAATGTGTTTGGAATAATTAATTAATTTTTTAAAAAAGAAATGATGAAAGAGATGCTTTCTCTTTTATATTTATTTAGTACTTTATTCTTCCACAGATACATGTAAAAACAAATTTAATAATCATTTTTAAAACTTTGAGTTCTAAATTCTCTCCCTTCCTACCTTCTCTTCCTCCTCTTCCTCACTAAGAAGGCAAGCAACTCAATTATCAACTTTACATGTATAGTCAAACGAGATGGTTTCAAAGAAACCTGGGAAGACTATGTATGAACTGAAACAAAATAAAGAGAACAGAACCAGGAGAATAATTTGTATAATCTCAACATTATAAAAACAAACTTTGTCAGATTTAGGAGCTTTGATTAACAGAATGACCAAACACAACTCCATTAACTGACAATGAAAACAATTACTCACTTTCTTATAGAGAGGTGATGGATTCAAGGTATGAAATGAGACATTCGTTTATTTTTGGACATGTCCAATTCAGGGATTTATTTTCTTTTTGAATATGTATATTTGTGACAAAGTTTTTTTAGACTTTTGTTTTCTTCATATAGGCAGGGAGATGAAATAGATTTTTGCTATTTTTCAAAGAGGAAATTTTAAAAAATAAAATAAAAGGATTAAATTAAGATGACCTTTGGGATAATTTCAAGCTCTTAATTTTGGATCCTATGATTTTTCAATCACATTTACCCTAACAGGATGCTATTTCAGTGGAGAACAAAATTGGGGTATTCCTAAGGAAGACAACCAGGAAGGTGAAGAAATTTAAAATAAGAGGATCAATTGAAGTAATTGGGTTGTATGACCCATAGAAGAGAAGATATAAAGGAGATATAATAACTTCAAGTATTTGAAACTGTCTTGTGGAAGAGGGATTCAGACTACATATTTAGAGCTTGAAGATTTAGACTTTGGAAATCTAATCCAATCCCCTCCCCCCACCCCTACCCTCATTTTACAGATGAGAAAACTGAGACCCAGAAAGGTTATATGATTTGCCTACAAGTGGAGATTTGAACTCAGTTTTTTTCATTGAAGACAGTTCCAGTCTTTGTTCTTCCCAGGCTTAGAAGATAGATCATTAGAGTAGAAGTGGTTGAGGCAGATCTGGCTCTTTTTAACAAGGCAAAAAAAAAAAAAAAAGAAGCCTAGTAATCACAATTATCCTAAAGTGGAAAGGGAAGCTAGGTGGTACAGTAGATTAGAGAACCACCAGGCCTGGAATCAGGAAGACTCATCTTTGTGAAAACATTTATTAACTGTGTGACTCTGGGAAAATCATTTAACCCAGCCTGCCTCAGTTTCCTCATCTGTAAAATGAACAGGAGAAGGAAATGGTTCATTTTTTCAAGAAAACCACAAAAGGGGGCATGAAGCATTACACACAACAGAAATGACTAACAGATGATAACAACAAAGCAGAAAGGGTAGCCTTATCAGGTAATAGCTGGAGATTTATAATCAATCAGTCAATTAGCAAATATTTGTTAAATACCTATTCTATTACAGGCAATGTGCTTGGTGATTCAGAGGCAAATATGAAGAATGAAATAATTTCTTCTTGCAAGGATCTAACAGTCTGATTAGAAGACAAGGAATAAATTGATATTGTGTGTGTATACATGTTTATGTTTATATATTATATGTTTATGTTTATATATTATATATAGGTATATATGTTTGCATATGTACTACATAAATATAATGTATATAATATACTACATATATTCATAATACATACATGGTCGCTTGGAAAGAAAGTGCTGGCAGTTGGGGGCAGCAGCATGGGCTTCATGTAAAAGATGGTGCCTGAGTTGAATGATGGATAAGCCCTTGTCAGTTTTCCGGCTGGACTATCAGCCTCCTTGGAATCCTCTAATTCTCCGAATCTCTGAATCGTTGCTTCTGCTGCTACCTATCTTCTCTCAAAGATGAAAAAGGCCTAGATAGCATCCTGAAAGCCAGTTTATGTAATTAATTAGTACTTGCACAGCAGTTTGGGTTTGATGTGGCTGCCGGTATATTTATTTACTCGCATTTTATACTTTCTTGTGTGCCTACCTATACTAATTGCTGCTATATAATTATTGAAGTTATTTAAAAACACAGGGTGCAGTTTCCCATCAAGCAGCTCTCTCCTTGATTACAGGCACAGTGACAAAGCCCAACCTCCTGCCCCAGTCTCCATCTGCTCTGTCAGTCCCGACCTCAGAACCGAGACGCACACCGCCATCCAATGCGCTCCTAACGAATGCCTTGTCTGCCTCAGAGGAAAAAATAGCCTTTTAAGCCAGTGTTCTCATTGTCTTTTCCCCCACTGCTCCTTCTTGTCAGCCTAGATTGCATATGAATAAAATAGAAATTTAAAGGCCTCCCCTCCCGAAAATGATAAAGTGCACCGCATTGCAGCTCGAGGAGGATAATTACAAATAATAACTACCATTATGAAATAATACCACTTACACTATCAAATGCCATTTCCCTATTCTAGAATAGTCTAACTCCTCCTTCCTGACAAACAGTAGCTTTCTGAGGCGGGAGGGAGGAAGGAGGGCAGACAGACAGAAGACAGTGGGGGCATGTACTCTGCCTACCACAAGCTATTTAAATTGAACAGAAATGCGCATAATGTTGGGTGACCGGGACTTGTTTGCACCCCCCCCCCCCATTTCCAACCTCTCTCCATGCCCCTCCCTAGATCTCTGTGATGATAGAAGAGGCTCCTGCCTGCTGCAGAGCATGGTGGAGGCGATGCACAATGGAGTGCCTCTGGCAGCCTTATAAACCAAGGGGTCAAAGCAGTAACCACCCCTGACTTCTGATGATCTGAAAGAGAGAGATCTAAATCCAAGCCAGAACAGGAAAGATGCTGCTTTGGAATTCATATGGTCTCCATCTTATTCTCAGGAAGAAGAGCAACTCATCATGAGATCTAAGGAGTAATTAGGGAGTTGAGAATGCTCTGTGGTGGAATGGATTAGCTCTTGAGCAGAGCTCAGTAAAACCATCTGACAAGCTGACCGGTCCCTCCCTTCCTCTTTAGCCCAGGACCAGGAAGTACAAATGAAAGCCCAAGTTCTAATGTTCCCTAGGCTTTCATTCTCAGTGCTTCTGCTACTCATGTCTATCTCCCCTGAGGCTAATGTCTATATGCTTCTCTCTAAATTAGAATTAAATTTATAAGCCAGAGTCATAACTAGAAATTCTTTTTCCTGGGGCAAAGACATTTGTGTGTGTGTGTGTGTGTGTGTGTGTGTGTGTGTGTGTGTGTGTAACATATATTTATTTATATAAATAAATATACACTACACATATATTTATTTATATAAATATATATATACACTACACATACACACATACACACATATATGTATGTATATTTATATATGAAGTGTGCATATGTGGGTGTAGGTAGCTGCAGTACAGAGAACAATGTCTGGATACAGCCTCACTGCAAAAGGCACAGTTTAATCCCAGAAAGTCCTCCAGTCCTCACTTCAGGGAGGAGATTATGGGAAGGGGGGGGGGGCGGCTAGGGGCTGAGAGGAAGTACACCCTAGGAAAAGGGCACAGCAATATCAGGAATGTCACCTTGGGAGAGATTATGTGACAAGAAATGAAGTAGGAGAATAGAAGTCACCATGGGGAGGAATGTTGCTCCCCCTTCTCCCCCACCCCATATGTCATTCTGGGACAAAGCCCTGATCAGTCCATTCTAGCTATGACTCTGAACTCACCACAAAGGAGCACTTTAAGCCAAATAAATTGATTGTGATCAAATGAAAAGTATCAAGGAAATAGAAGTTAACATCATAAATATGTCTGTTTTGGTATGAAATTGCCAAGTTATTTTTCTGGCTAAGAAATACCTTGAGGAGTGGCTGGTAAAGGTTCTTTACAACGAGTACATATAGTATTTCGGTGATGTTGATAATCACTAATGTTTCTAGAGGGTTGACTTCATCTCAACTTTGTGTAAGTGAATGCAAGGGTCGATATTATCACCATTTTAGAAATAAACTAAGAATCATGCAGTTTTTGCAACTTGCTTATGGTCATTCAGTTAGTAAATGTCAGAGACAGGATTTAAATCTCTGACTAGATTCTGAATACATCACTCTAAATACTCAACCGTATGGACCAAGGGGGTAGCAGCCCAAAGCAATATGAGACTCTCAGTGTTCTCACTGATTGACAGAGATTCAAGCTGTGGAGTGGCGGTATCCTGCCTGCAAGTCAGTAAGGGCAAATATTAACTTCTCCCAAGCAATCTCTTCATCCTTCTAGTTTCCCCTTCCCCACCAACCAGATTAACTAGAAGGGAATGGTAGAATTGCTAGGAGGAGGGAGATCACACAAATTTGTTGTTTGAGGACTTTCAAAACAGTGAAAACTTCCTTTTAGTCAAAGGGAGCATAGTTTCACACTCACTATACTTCAGCCATTCTCTTATGAGAATGGATGGGGAGTGCTAGATCTGATTTCTAAGTTTGGTATCTCATCAAATGATATAGATCTTAATTGATCTATGCCTGCCCATCCTTCACGGCTCTCATCCCAGGTCCCCTAAATCCATAGCAAAGGGTCCATCTAAAATATTAGGTGTTTTCCTTGTTTTATCCCCTTGATATTTTGAATATACCAATAGAGCACATTGCTGTGCATCATTTACTCTTTGGTTTCTCCACGTAATCAGTCCATCTTCTTTTGTTTTACATTTTAGATGACATCATTTACTCTGCTTCTCTTTCATAATTCCTGCTAAGTGTTGTGGTCTGTTCATACCCAGTATATTGCCTGCTAAGTGATACTTGGCTTTATTTCTTTAGAGATGGTAATATTTTTTTACTCGCAGTCCTATTACAATACTAGAGTAATATTGCTAATAGGAACACAGGTTTTTATTTTAGGGAGAAGTTTTGGGTAATCAACAGTATTTTGCAACTTCTCAGAAATAACCCAGCTAATTCCCCTCCTTCCTGTTCTGAAACCAACTCATTGTTTACTGAGCCCATCTCACCACGTGTGTCAAAAATAAATATGGCTGAACAAAAATGTAATTGATAGGAAAGAAAATATGGGTGACAAGCTTCTCCCATGTGATCAAGAATGATGAGTGAAAAGAGGTATAGAAGCATGAACACAACCCTGTGTTCCTTTCTTTGGAATTGGATTGCATTAGAACTGCTCTATTATTGAAATGTCTGGCTTTTAACTGTACTGATGAGAGACCCAGGAAGTACCAATAGCAGCAGCCATCACACAAGCAAGCCATGAAGAACTCTGGACTCTGCTAACAGCCAATACTTTACCACTTTTAAACCTCAGATGCAACAGTCAACTTCCATGTTTTCCTGTTTTCTTATTCTTTTTTTCCTTTCCTCTTAGTAACCATTTGAAAATGGAATCACAGGTTCTTGTTTCTCATAATTAGAAAGAATTCCAGAAACCATCTAGTACAATTCATACCTGGAGAAGAATTCCCACTACAACATGCCTGAAAAGTAATCATCCAATCTTTCCTTGAAGACCTTTAGTGAGAGGAAAATCCACCACTTTCTGAGGCAGCCTAATTGATTTTTGGTCAGTTTTATTTGTTAGCAAGTTTTTTTCCTGAGAGCAGGCCCAAAATTATCTTCTTTTTTTTTTAACTTACATCTCTTGAAAGAAACCGTGTTTTTAGCAGAGAAGTGACATGACTACAAAAGAAAGATGTATCGAAGGTGTAGGGATTGATGAGGGTAAAGGGTAGAAACAAAGTTGGGGGAGATTTAAGAGGGGGGGATAACACTAGGGAGAGAACAATCACAAATGAAACAATCTTTCTGAAGGGACAGAGTAAAAAAGAAAAATAACTAGGACAAGGAGTGCTAGATTACTTCTTGTACAATTAAGGAATGCCTGAATAAACTGTGGTATTTAAATGTAATTATTGTATTATTATTTATTACTATGTATTAATACATATATTGTATGTATTATTGAAATGTAGGGAATGAAAAAAGATACTGTTTCAGAAAACCATGGGTAGCATGTACTGATATGGAGGGAAGAGAGAACAACCAGGAGAATAAATTATATCTAATACAATCACAACAACATTGTAAATAAAAATAAGTTTGAAAGATGTAAGGAATTCTAGTGAATTCAAAGTCAGTCATATCTCTGGAGGCCCTGTGATGAAATATGTTATACACCTCCTGACAAAGAAGTATTGAACACAAGGTATAGGAAGATATACATTTTTGACCATGGAAAACAAAAGAATCTAATGTACTCATCAAGGTAGGCAGGAAGACAGATAGAAATAAAAATCAATATTAGGGTGGTGACAGTGAGGTTAGATAGGAAGGGATGGATGTCAGAGATACTGCCAAAATGAAATTAGTTGGACATGAGAGGTGAAGGAGGTGAAAGAGTCAAAGATAGCATCATAGGAAACTTGGTGAATGGCTGAGTACTTGATAGGTATGGTCAAATCAAAAAGATAAACAAGTAAAGGGGGGGAGAAAAGTTTGACTTTTTAGGGAATCAAGTCTTATAGTGACCAAGATCTATAGGATCACTATATGGTCTGACAAAAGTCTGCTTATGCTGCGAAAGAACAAACTGTGACCCTAGTCATGTGTTGATTCTGAGGTGCTAAAAAGGTACCAGAAGGAGATCTCCAGGTAAGGGGTGTATTCCACTGAAGAAGAGGATATACAGTGGGAAGTACTGATTTCAGAGTGAGAAAACCTGAGTTTAAATCCCAGTTCTACCACTTATCTATATAGTTCTTATCTAGTTGATTTCAGTAGTGTCCAACTCTCTGTAACTCCTTTTGGTGTTTCTTGGCAAAGATACTAGAGTCGTTTACCATTTCCTACTCATTTTACAGATTATGGAAATTGAGGTAAAAGCTAGTAAGTGGGGGGGGGCGGCTAGGTGGCACAGTGGATAAAGCACCGGCCTTGGAGTCAGGAGTACCTGGGTTCAAATCCGGTCTCAGATACTTAATAATTACCTAGCTGTGTGGCCTTGGGCAAGCCACTTAACCCCATTTGCCTTGCAAAAAGAAAAAAGAAAAAAAGAAAAAGCTAGTAAGTGTGTATCCTTGGGCAAGTCACTTAAGGACCCTCTGGGGTTCAATTTCCTCTTCTGCTAAATAAAGGAAATATTCTAGGTGAACTCTGGAATCTTTCCTTATTTTAAATCTATAATCCTAGATGGCATGCTCTGTACAAAGCACTTTAGAAAGCAAATATCACATACAATAACATCTACCCCACATAGCACTTTAAGGTTTGTAGAATACTAGATAAATTATCAACAGGCTGCTAGAGAAGAAAACTGATAGAAATGAACTTGGAGACAGGAGATCTTGAGTTGAAATATACCTCAGATGCTTGGCAGCTTTGCGATCCTGGATTAGTTGTTAATCTTTCCTAGCCTCAATTTCCTCATTTGGAAAATGGAAATAACAGAACCTACCTCCCAGGGTTGTTATGAGGATCCAATGAGATAATATTTGTAAAGTGTTTGCAAATCTTAAAGTATAAATGCTCGTGTTTGTTATTGTGATTTCATTTGATGACAATAACCCACAGCAACTACTATTAATTACATTTGAAGATGATAAAACTGAGAGGTTGTTACTTGTGCAGGGTCACTTAGCTAATATTCCAAGGGAATATTTGAACTTATGTTTTCTGACTCCAAATCCAATACTCTATGCCACCAAGCTGTTCAAATGTGTTATCATTTTTTTATTATTATTATTCTTTGTGGAGAATTTATAGAAAGACTTGGAAGAGAATCTATTAGGTTGAGAAAGCATAAGGAAGGGGTAGAGAAGTTTTGATCTGGATAGATGTGTGTCTTGGTGATGGTGGTGAGAAAGTTTTTGTTCAACAACAAAGAAATCAGGTGACTAAGTTGCTCAGTGGATAGAACAGCTGACCAGGAGTCAGAAAGACCCCTCTTTCTGAGTTCAAATCTGGTCTTATTTACTTACTAACTTGACAAGCCACTTATTTCTGCCTCAGTTCCTCATCTGAAAATGAGCCAGAGAAGAAAATGGCAAATCACTCCAATGTCTTTGCCAAGATAACCCCAAATGGGGTCACAAAAAGTTGGACACAACTGGAAAATGACTAAACAACAAGAAAACAACAAAAAAGAAATCTGATGTATATATATATGTGTGTGTATATATATATATGATTATTTGTTTTAAAGGGAGAAATTGACAAGCATAAGCTAATTATAAGGAAATGCCGGGTCGCATTAAATGGGACAGTATCAAGCCCTTAGTAATGATTCCTGTGGAATCTGCTTGCTCTAAACTTTGCTCCATATAGAGAAGATTACACTGTAGGTTTCTTTGGAATAATTAGCGAGCTACTCTCTACTCCAGTGGGAGGAGAAGGTGGAGGGAAGTCAATGATAGTTAGATTTCTATTCCACATATATTTATGTTTATTCATTTAAAAAATCTACTTTTAGCATCCTGGTTTATTATTTTTAATGTTAATGGTCTAATGGAGGTGACAGGAGAACATTTAGATATCATTTCTGCTCATGCTCCTGATTCAGAATTATCTCATTTTCTCTCCTCCGCAACCCACCTCCTATCCATTCATTCATCTTCTTCCGCTTCCCCCCTCTAAGTTTATTTACTGCCTCCTAAATACATATCTTAATTTACACATCTAGTCCCACCGGGAGCCTGAGAAATATAAAATCTTTTCTAATAGCAGAAGCAGCCGCAAATATTTTAATATCCGGGACTGCCTTGAAATCCTAATTTTGCAGATGGTGCAAAGTTCATTTTTGTAGCAGCGATTTAAAAAATAATAAATGCCATCCACATCCCTCGGCATCGACGACAGGCATTTGCCGAATGGCCTGCTCCGCGATGGACGGGCAGGAATCCGCCCTTGTGCCTTGCCCAGCCGTCATCGGGCACCCACAGAGCCCGTCTCTGCTCGTCTTTGTCTGTCGGCAGCAGTCCTATTCAGGCCGGCGACCCGGCGAGCTTTTCTGAACTTCTAATCTGGCAGGAGAAAGACACGCGAGAACGTAATTGCTGCACCGATCATGCACAGGAGGTGAGCCGGCTCCTCCCCCCGGCTTTTTCCATTTGCGTTCTTCAAATGGAAATCTATGGAGAAGAGATGGAAAGAGCCAGAGGTGAAAGGGAAGCCTCCGCTAGTTTCAGTGGGGGAGCTGAGAAGCGAGGTACTCTACTGAATGAAATCATCGGTTTCTCTTCTGCCACTTTTACAGTGATCTTTTCTTCCCCTTCTCTGACTTTTTCTTTGAGGAAACCCTTTAAGAAACCCAAACCTTGCTCCAAATGAAAACATACATGCATACATGCATATAATGGTGATGGTGTTTATCCTTCCCTCTTGAAAGAAGGACAAGACATCAAGGGGTGATGTCAAAATAAGCAAGTGAATTGGATTTAAGTGAAAGGTGTGCCGAACTAAGGCCTCACCTTCTCCTCCCAGTCATCTGGGTCCAGGGGTCAGATAGGAATCAGAGCGACTAGAGATGGCCCAGGAGGAGGCAATCTAGAGGAAGTGATTTGCCCAAGATCACACAGCAAGTAAATATCAAGTGTTTGAGACCAGATTTGAATTCAAGATCTCCTGACTCCAGGGACGATGCTCTATCCACTGTACTACCTAGCTTGCCCATATACATAAATATATGGATGTATACATTCATACATACATATATGTGCATATTAACAGCTTACATTTGGGTAGCACATGAACATTCTCCTATTTGATCATTAAACAACCTGAGTAAAGTAGATAGTGCAAACATTATACCTGTTTTAAAGATAAGGAAGTTGAGACTCAGAAAGAAAAAACAATTTGTTTTCCTCAGGTCAGGTGAGCAGTAAGCTAGGAGTTAGTGGCAGTCTAGTCTCAAATTTGGCTCTGCTGACTCCAAGTCCAGTATTCTTTCTAGAACATCACACCACCTTTCCAAAGGCATACTGAGAGAGGTCAGACAGAGATTGCTTTGATGGAATAAGTTTTAATATTTTAAAGGTTTATTTATGACTTGTTTCTACACTATAATCCTTTCCTGATATCACTCTCCCACAGCTGTTGAACCCTCTCTTCTAACAAAGAAAGATAAAACCAACTGCCATAGTGACATCTGACAGTGTATTATAAGTCATTTTTGAATAATTTAGTGTATATTTAGAAGAGAGTCAGTCAAAGGTTAAATTGTGGAACAGGCAAATTTTGTGTCTCATGCCCCTTTGTCCTAGTTCTCTTTTGACAGCCTATTTCACCCTTCCTTCCTCCTTCACCCAAGAAGCCCAGTCATACTGGCTCTCCATCTTTTACTGTACCTATTCATCCATTTTCCCCCTGCCTGAAATGGTCTCTGTGGTCTCTGCCTCAGGCTTCCTTGGTTTCCTTTGAGATTCATCTCAAATGCCACCTAAACCTACCCTCCCCACTCCTCTACCCCAATTCAATCCCCGCTCCTTGCTAATGCCTTTCTTCTGAGATTACTTCTCATTTACTCTGTATATAATTCTCATGTGCTTCCTTGTTTGTATGTTGTCTCTCTAATCAGTTGTCTCCCCCCCCCCCTTTAGAATGTGAATTCCTTGAGGGCAGGAACTGGAACTTTGTAGTCTATGTATTCTTTATGTTCTGTGTATGCTTTGGATCATATCCTCTTTCCCCCCATTATCACATTAGGCATATTTTGGGTCCCTTTAACTGAAGGATACCCTCTCTTTTGAATAGTTTACACAGGATAACTAACTTTACTTGTACTTTTATGGATCCATGGCAGTATCATTGTGGGTACTATATTTCAGATTTCAATTAAAAGAGGATCTCTGAAGGGCAGTGAAAAGTCTTCCTGTACTTTTTTAAAGTGCAGAGGTGCCAATGGATCATTGCAACTTTTTGTTTTGATGCTGAATCATTGGACACTAAACAATGGACACTGAGGCAGAAGGTCTGCATGTATCTGCTTTTATATGACTTTCCAGTCATTAATTTATTTAAAAATATGCTGATTAAAGAATAATTAAAGCAAAATCATTACTTAATGCAATATATTTTATTCAGTATATGGATACACATCCTTCCAAAGTCAGAAACTGAACCAGTCTATTTCTCCAATTCCACTGGCCTCAACTAGTACTAAGCCCCAAGTCATGGCATGGCAGGGATTAATATCTCTTTGAATCTGAGTTCAATTGAAGCTGCATTCAGAGTTTCCTCAGAGAACTGCAGGCACCTCTGGTGTCTTTTCTAGTTGTAACTGCATGGTCAAAGACACTCAAGCATACCCTGGTACTATTAGAACTCTCAGTTTTCTTGGCATATTAATATTTTTCTTTCTTAAATTATATTGGCTATGTTGATGCTAGAATCAAAACTGTTGTATTTCTCCCAAGGGAGGTAGCTATTGTCTGTCTACAACATTCCTTCAAATTAGCAGCCTGCTTCTAACCCCTTCTCCAACTCTTTAGAGAGGTAGAAGGTAACACTAAAACATGTGGAGAGCCTTCCTAGATGCTCAGTGGAAGTCTTCCAGCAAATTGTCATTCTTCAGGACCTGTCTGTCCATCCATAAATATTTGGATCTAACCATTCACTTTCTCTGTGTCCCATATTTGTTTGCTGTTTTCCAAAATCACCAATCATTTTCCTTCTGGTTTAGTCAGGGTATACTCCGATCATAAGATCTCTTAATTAATTCTGACCCATATCCTCTTCCATATATCACTCTCTTATGGTTTATGGATTTTTTCACATGATTATATCTTCATTAGAGACAATATAGTCCAACATCTCCTTTTAGTCTGGTCCTCCTTTTAAATAAGCAATACTTTTTTAGTCCTTTGCAAAAGTTCTACTTCAGTGCTTCATCATAGCATAGAATCCATCGGTTCATGGACTGCACCACCTAGCTGGAAGGTACCCTAGAGGCAATCAAGTGTGATGCCCTCATAGTACAGATGAACCCCAAAAGGTTAAGCCAATTGGCCATGATCACACAGGAAGTTAAGTGGCATAACTGGGGATTAGAATTCATATCTCTAATGCTAAATTTAGCATTAAAGGTTAAATTCACAGCATATATTTTGTATTTTTGAAGCCCAATGCTTCCTACCTTTTGAATTTCTTTCTTTTTCATACTGTAAGGCAGAGTATCAAAAAATGATGATTTCTCAAGGAACATAGAAATCATTGAAGTCTGTGGATCTGGAATCAGACCATCAGCTAGTGTCCACAGTTCTCATACTAGTAAGTTCTGGTCCTTTCAAGTCCTCACCTTTGCTCATTAATCATTATTCCACATGATCATTCCATTCTTCCAAGGCTGGGGTTCCCTTTCTTCTTCTTTTTCATCTGTTATCTCCTACAGTTATTCTTTTTTTTTTTTTTAGTTTTTGCAAGGCAATGGATTGACTTGCCCAAGGTCACACAGCTAGGTAATTATAAAGTGTCTGAGGCTGGATTTGAACTCAGGTCTTCCTGACTCCAGGGCTGGTGCTCTATCCACTGCACCACTTAGCTGCTCCTCCTCCAATTATTCTTAATTCTTTGACACAATCTAGCATCCAGGCACTAGATGTTCTATAAGTTTCCATATTGTAGCTTTCTCTAATAAGTCACAGCTCTACCAGTGTGATGACTGCTAGGTGGCACAAGGAATAAGAATACTGGGTCTGGAAACAGGAAGACCTGAGTTCAAATTCAGGTTCAGAAAATTACTAACTATGTGACCCTGGATAATTCATTTAACCCTATGAGCTTCAGTTTTCTCATCTTTAAAATGAGTTGGAGAAGGAAATGGCAAACCACTCCAGCATCCTTGCAAAGAAAAACCCAAATAGAATAATGAAAATAAGATTATAGGATTATATAGGATTATAAATTGTATTGAAAAACCCAATTCCTTAGAAGTCAAACTCTATTGGAATATAGTTATTAAAATATTTAAAAGAAATGAATTTATGGACTCCAGGTGAAAAATCCCTGTGAGATGCTCTTGACTAAGTTTTTATTTAAACACTGCTTTTTCATACCTATTTCTAGGGCTTTCCCTTACTTTTTTTTGTAGAAAAGCAGAAGGGTTTAGTGTTGACTCCAGTATTGCACAAAATCCAAGATTTTTTCAAAAGTCTACATCTCAGGGGTAGCTAGGTGGCATAGTGGATAGAGTACCAGTCCTGGTGTCAGGAGGACCTGAGTTCAAATGTGACTTCAGACACTTAATCATTGCCTAGGTATGTAAACTTGGGCAAATCACTTAACCCCATTGCCTTAAATAAATAAATAAAGTCTATGTCTCTCTATCAATGATGATGATGATGAAAGATGGAATATGAACACAGAGGATTAAGGGCAATGGTTTTATTTACCTCCTTAGTTTTGTTCTTGTCTAGCATTATTTGCATGCCAATATGAATGAGAACTCCACTGTAGGCTTCATAGCTCTGCTTCTACCTAGAGCTTATAAAGTTTCTTTGGCAGAGAGTTGTGCAATATGTTTTGGGGGCACAAAGTCCCCTTAAAAGCTTCAGCAGCTTTGTCATTTATTAGTATGAGATTTTGGATAAGTTTTTTAACCTTTATGTTCATTAGTTTTTTCATCTCTTAAGTGAAGGAGTTGGATTATATTAATGTTGTTTAAACTTTTTGACTCTGCATTCAATCAACTAAAGTTTTTGAGCACCCTCTAATGTATATGACTTAGAATTACTTATACATGTACTACTAGATATACTTTGTACATTATAAATCAGGCAAAATACAAGTCTAAATGGATGAGAAAAGATGAAATATAAAATATTTTAAATATGTTCATTATTATTTTACTATTATAATATTAATATTTTAGTATACAATATGACATACTAATTTCAAAATTCTGGTTAATACTTTGGAATAATCAATCAAATATCTGATTCTAATTTCAGTTTATTTGATAATTGACTTTTAAGAATTGTCAGCACTGAAAAAGATACCCCACAAAAACATGTAGGATCCAAATGGAGGAAAGTATTTCTGGCCCTCTGCCCTACCATGATCTACTTCTCATCTGAAATGGTCACTTTCTGTACCTGATCTCCACACTTTTACATAATTGGTCAATGACACTGAAAAATGGGTAGCATGCCAACAATACGCTTTTTTTACTTATCTTTTGAAAACAAGATCTCTATGCCTCTGCCACTTCCACAGTTCCCTCGCCATGCCCCTTTGTGAATATCCTTTCCTCTCCTTCCTTCTTAAAACCCTTTTGTGTGTTGTCTTATTTCATTAGAATGTAAGCTCTTTGAAGACAGACTATTTGTTTGCCTTTGGTTGGTTGTCATCCTCAGAGTTTAGTATATTGCTTGGCTCACAGTGCTTTATGTTCTCTCTCTCTCTCTCTCTCTCTCTCTCTCTCTCTCTCTCTCTCTCTCTCTCTTTCTCTCTCTCTCTCTGTCAGAAGTTATTTTGCAGCCTCATGTTGGTAAATGTTTAACAAGTGACTGAAAAAATAGTTGAATACATATTGTTAAGTTTAATTTGTATAATTAGCATTTTCTACATTCTAGACAATCAACAAAACAATAAATTGAACACTGATATGTTGCTTACTTATTTTAGACATATAAATGCTTACACTGAAAAATTGACTACTCTTTTTGGTTTCCATTGACTTCGCTACATTGATTTAACTACATTCCTTGATGAGCCTGTTATCTTATTAGCCAATAGGAAAGCAATAGCAATGTAATATGACTAGACTTTTAAAAAAATTATTTATTTAAGGCAATGGAGTTAAGTGACTTGCTATTAAGTGTCTGAGGCTGGATCTGAACTTGGGTTCTCCTGATTCCAGGGCTGGTGCTCTATCCACTGCTTCACCTAGCTGCCCCCCAGCAATACCGATGTAAGGAATAGGTTCCACAGTGCTTAGTAGGAAGGAACTCTAGATAGAGGACTATTGAGATGACATTGACAGAAGACATTGGAAACTATAACTCAGACACACACGACATCCTTCCATGTGGTCTCTGAGCACACATTTTCTACATGTGTGGCCTGTCCATGGGTATATCTTGATTTTCCTCATATGGTCCCTATGTGTTTCCTACATATACAATTCCTATTTGGATCTAATCTGACTAGACTAAAATATAACATGGGGAAGTATCCCTCATTATAAAAGAAAATAATAAATAAAATTCAAGGGAAAGTACACAATAATGTGCATTAAGAGGGTATATGTGAATGAGAAAGTCTAGAACTGGGGCTACCATAAAATGACAAAGAACATGAATTGATGATGCTGCTGCCTTTTGTTCTCAAAGAAAACCATCATATCAGGGAGAGGTGATGCCATGACAAGCATATGAATTAGATATGAGTGAGGGGCTGCTGCGCTAAATCACCATCCCCACTTTCTCCTATAGAGCCATCTGGGTCAAGTGACCAGATATGGCTCAGGACAACAGGGATATAAGGCAATCTGAGCTAAGTGACTTGTCCAAGGTCATAGAGCTAGTGTGTCAAGTGTCTGAGATCAGATTTGAACTCAGGTCCTCCAGACTACAGGACTGATGCTCTATTTACTGTGCCAACTATCTGTCCTGATATGATATGTACTAGAAATCTCCCAGACAGAGGGAAGTACTGGATGCATTTGAGAAATAGAGTGCAAATGTTAGTATGGAAACAAAATGATGTGAGACAGTATTGCAAATATGTGAATATCTCTTGGACATGTTAATGCAGCTAGGTGGCACAGTAGATAGAGCACCAAAGCTGGATGAGGAAGACTTACTGGGTTCAAATCTGATCTCAGACACTCACTTGCTATGTGACCCTGGGCAAATCACTTAACATCTATTTGCCTTAATTCACTGAAGAAGGAAATGACAAGCCACTCAGTATCTTTGCCAGGAAAATTTCATTTGGGGGTCACAAAGAGATGGATATGACTGAACAATAGCAACAACTTGGACCTCTTTCAACAGAAAAGTTGAAAAACAACTAGTTTTAATGGTGATTTCATCATTTAAGATAGAGGAAGAGAAAAGGAGGAATGGCTTTTCTGGATCTGATTCTGACCAATAAAAAGGAAATTGTTGTTGAAGAAATTACAGGAACGCTTGGTAAAGAGTGACCACTCCATTAAGGAGATCGTTGTAGAAAGGAAATAAAAGTGCGGCATGGCCAGATATGTACCCTTGATTTAAGGAGAGCATATTTCCAAGGGTTCAGAGAAAGGGTACCTAGAATTCCACATTACAGGGGAGGATATTGCAAGAGCAAATAATGAAAGTGAATACAAAGTAGCAGCATATTTCTGTCAGAATTGTGTCAGGACCGCTAGAGACCAGAATGATCTGAGTCTGGCAAAGAATTTTAAGCACAATAAGGGAAATTGAGGACAAGGAGCAAGTATTGCTTATTACAAGCAAGTGCTTTTTAGAAATATTTTCTTATTTGATCCTCACAAGAACTCTGCAAGGTGGGTGCTATAATTATCTCTGTCTCATAGTTGAGGAAACTGAGGCAAATCAAGGTTAAACAACTTGCCCAGGGTCACACAAATAGTAACAATTTTTTAAAAACTATATTGGAGCATAGAGAAGAGTCAAAGAAGGAATAGGACTGCTCTGTAGGATAAGATTGGGAATGATGAAAAATGAGGATGGAAAAACCTGAAATAATTAAATCCTGAAAAAAATTATCTTAATTTTATATTTTAAAAGTTTTGAATTTAATTAAAGAAAATGAATATTTACATATACACAAATACATTTTACATATACATGACAAAAAGAGGGAATCATACATAAAACTGTGAATCTCTTTTATGTATAATTTGCTTTTCTTCAAAATATATAATAAATATAATATGGAAGTTGTCCTGACTTCCTGAGATTTCTTATGAGAAAATTAAACTTATTTTGATTTTGTTTTCTTTTTAAGGAAACCCTTGGTCTGGGAAAACTAGAACAAAAATGGTTGGCTGAAAATTGAAATCCAAGACAAGTGAGGGGACCATCAGTTAGTAACAAGCTTTTTATAATGAGTTCACATCATCAGTGCTGGATAAACTTGGGTCCTGAAAGAAATGGCAGATTTGGAGGCATGGTTGGGAGGTGGGGAATGGGCAGGGAAGCAATGGTATAGCTGTTTGCAATTATTTGAAGAGCTGTCTTATGGAAGAAGAATTAGACTAGTTCTGTTTGTTCCATGTATCTGAACTGGCTCCCAGTGCCAAGAGGAAGATTTTGTGTTCCATGGAAGCAAAGATTTCCTACTGATTATAGTTAACCCAGAGAAGAATGGGATTTTGGGGAAAGTGATGGCTTTCTCACCTTTGGAGATCTTCAAGCAGAAGCTTCATGATCACTTTTCAGAGATATTGTAGATAATATTTTTTTTTTGCAAGGACAAGTTGAGACAGGTGGTCTTTGAGGTTTCTTTCAACCTTAGTTTAATTTTCTCAGAAGAAATCTTAGGAAAGTAGGATAACACTAGATGATAGTAGAGCAAAGTCTGAATTTACCATATAATCATCAGTGCTCTTCTTTGAGCTGTGGAGCTCTGGCCTTAAACAGTTTGCATCTTTTAAAGATGAAGTGTTGGTATTTACCTGTCATAATTTTCCTGTTTGCAAAGACATCTTAGGCCCAGGAGCAAATATAAATTGACCCATGCAGCTCATGAGGGCTTACATATTTTTGAGTGCATGATTTGTTTGTTTATTTATTTGCCTAGTGCAAAGGGATGCATAGTAAATAAATAAAAGAAAACTGGAAAGAATGTTGTGGTCCCTTCTCATTTAAGGGTTAGTTTTCTTTGCTACTTTCTCCATCAACTAAGACATCCTTAATGTGAATGGGTGAAGCTTTCTCATCTTTCTGACAGTATGAAAGGAAATAGGATTCCAGGCTGAGATACAATGGAAGCTCCAGGGTCCAAACCAGGAGAGCCCTCATTGATTACCCTGGTACTTTCTGGACAGCTGATTTGGCTGACAAACCAGGACAACAAAGTAATAAGGCTCCTGGACAATCACAGCCTGGCTTGAAGAGCTGGCAGAGATCACAGAAAGGCAGAAATTATATGATCTAATAACTTCATTTTACAGACAAAGAAACTCAGGTACAGAGAAATTATGTGATTTGGCACATAGTTTGTTTTGCAAACTATATTATGACTGACCAGGTGTTACATGGTTAGCAAGTAATGGAAACCCAAGTCCTATAACTTCAAATTCAGTGTTCTTTTCACTCTATCATGCTTGTTATTAGTGGCAAGTTGGGGACAAAATTCAGGAAAAAAGTGGGAGCAGTGCATAAGTTTTAACTTTCTTGTTCATTTCTTTCCTCTTTACCCTGTCCCATAAGAAAAATTAATTAATTGTAAAATGTAGAATTGCGAAGGCTATCAGAGAAGTAGAGCCAAGACAGTGGAGAAAAGGCAAGGGATTCATCTAAACTCTTACAAATGACTTTATTTTATTTTGCTTGTTTTTGCAAGGCAATGGGGTTAAATGACTTGTCCAAGGTTGCACAGCTAAATAATTACTAAGTGACTGATATCAGATTTGAACTCAAGTCCTCCTGACTCCAGGGCCAGTACTCTATCCACTGTGTCACCTAGCCACCCCCCCCAGATGACTTTAAAATAACACCTCAAAATGAATTTAAGAGCAACAGAGCCCACAAAAGGTCAGGGAGAAACAATTTTCTAGTCCAACACAACTTAGAAAGTTGACAAGAAAAGTCTGTCACATAGGAGTGAGAATGGAGTACAAACCAGAAACAGGTCTCAGGGGAACTGGACTCTGACCACTAGAGATTAAGTAGTTCATACAGTGAGTCAGATGGAGATTTCAGGAATTTCTTTGCAGGAACTGGGAGCAGCATGCCCATTTCCAAATCTGGGTTGTATTTCTGGGTTGCAGCCCCAGAGTGAGGAGGAGTACTAGCATGCTAGAGCTTGCGGTTACAGTGGGGAGGGTACCCTGGTCAGTTCCAGGGTGGAAAAGAGTGGTTGCTCAAACACCTGAGCACAGGCTAGTACAGTAATAAGCACACTTCTTCTTAGATTATTCCACCTAGGAAGAACTGAAAGCATACAGACTCTTGGAACTAGCTCTGAAAAAAGCTACACAAAAAACCTGAAACTTGGGATGAGGCCCCTCCACACCTAAAACAGAGTCCAACTTCAGCATAAAGTTGAAAGTCAAGAAATAGATCAAAAGAATGGGGAAACAATAAACTAGAGCACGTTGGGAAGGTAGCTGGACTTGTAGTCAGAGGACCTGGATTCCAAAACTGTTCAGACTAGTCAAGATCACCTGATCTTGGGTAGGTTGAGCTCTAAGGTGACAGCTGACTCTAGATCTGTAATCCTGGGATCCTTTGCTTCCTGGAGGTGCCTGGGAAATATCCAGAGCTATGGATGGAAACCAAAAACTACCAAGTGCCCTACTGTGTTCTAATCAATCAGACAATAAGCATTTATTAGGAGACTATTAGGTTAAAGTGCTATGCTGAATGCTAGGGATACAAAGACAAAAGTCTCAAAGTCTATGCCCTCAAGGAACATACTTTCTATCTTGGATGACTATGTACTTTATATGTGTAATGAATACACAATCAGTACAAAGTAGTTGGGAAGGCAGTGCATTCTTAGATAGAAGTACTAGTGGAAGTCTCATGTAAAAGGTGATATTTCAACTAAGACTTGAAAGAAACCAAGAATTCCAAGAGGCAGAAGTGAAGATGAAATGCTTGGGAGGTTCCAGGTTTGGGAGACAGCTGATACAAAGACTAGAGGGAGACATAAGAGGATCATAGTGTGGAACAGTGAATATGTCACTAAGACTGGATCTCAAAGTCTATGGAGGAGGATGACTATGTAAGAAGACTGGAAAGATAGAAGGGAGCCAATTTTTTTGTGCAAAGCAGTGGGGTTAAGTGACTTGCCCAAGGTCACACAGCTAGATAATTATTAAGTGTCCGAGGCCAGATTTAAACTCAGGTCCTCCTGACTCCAGGGCCAGTGCTATCCTCTGTGCCATCTAGCTGCCCCTCGAAAGGAGCCAAATTTTGAAGAGATTTAAATGTTAGAGAAAGTTATATATTTGTGGATATCTGAATTTATTGGGTAGATGAGCAAAATGATTATCAGACTTTCACTTCTTTGGCTATTGGGTCTGAAGGATGGATTAGTGTATAATGAGAGGCTTCAGTTGGGGAGATCAAATAGGAAGCTATGGTAAAAGTCCAGGAAAAATGAATGTAGACCTGAATTAGTATGGTGATTGTGTGAGCAGAAAGATGTGTGAGAGATGCCATAGAGGTAGAAATGATAAGCTTTGGCAACTGACTAGATATGCAGAATGAGAGAGAGAGGGGAAGTGAGGATGACATTGAAGTTTTAAAAATTTATGTTTGGAAGGATGTGGACACTCTGGATCAAAATGCAGGGATAACTTGGAGAAGGGCCATTCCAAAGGATTCCAATCCTAAAACAATGAACTGGGGGAGGGTTTGGGAGTAGGTAGTGGGGGTGTTGTCTCTGAAAGGACATAGGACCAAATTAGAAAATAGATCTAAGAAAACTATGTCTTTTGGATGGAAATTCAGTTGCAAACATTTCAGAAACATCCCAATCTGACCCAACCCAAAACCTCCATTAAAAAAAAAAAGGTAAATTTTACAGTGTTTAAAATAACCACCTAGATAAGTGAAGAGTTGATAAATGAGCTCAATCTGCATACTGCCCTGGAAGAGCTGAGATGTGGATAATTACCAGATTACCCTAGGGGCTGAAGCTTTTCTCCAATGAGTTGAAAAGGCATCATTTTCTGAAATGCCATGGATGGCCCTTGTGGGCCAGCACAAGGAGAGGTCTGATATTGTTGCCTGGTGCTTCCTTTGCTTTGTCAGTGGGCTGTTTTAATGTCCCAAAGAGAAGGGCAGCAATGACTCCCTGAATTTGGACAAAATCCATCACTACATTCTCACATGCCAATGAAATCTATCTTTTTATTTTTCCTTCTTTTTCCTTCCTTCCTCCCTTCCTTCTTCCTTCCTTCCTTCCTTTCTTAAAATACTGTTTTTAAAAAATAGAATTCTAATAGTATTCATATCAAAAAAGACACAAGGTAGGTTAATTAAAAATTCTCAGGAAAAAGCTGTGGAATTATGACAAAATGAGGTAGAATCAAGGAGCAAAACCCCAAAAGAATCTAAAACAGCCAGAGAAAGAATTTTCTCTATCACCCACTATCCTTAACAGTCTGCATTGGTTATATATTCTCACTCACAAAGAAATCTCAGTTTTCGGAATTCTTTCTGAAGTGAGGAGGTAGGAAAAGAAGGGACCAGCATTTCTTTGTTTGAGAGAGCATTGCATTTTGAAGTCAGAATTGTATTTGGTATGTACTGTATACTTTGAGCTTCACATCCACCCAGTGAAGTTTGTAGGTGCTAAAGGTATTATTTCCTTCATTTTACAGATGAGAAAGCTAAAGCTAAAAGAACTTAAGTGAAGTGTAGCTTGTAAATGTCATAGGCAGAATTCAAACCCAAGTTTCTCCTGATCCTGAGATCAGCATTTGCATCCTAGCTATGCTATTGCCTAGCCCTGCTAAGTTTCAATACCTTTGATTCCAATTTCCTCATCTGAAAAATGGGGGTGACAATATTGTGACCATCTACTACATAAGATTATTTTGAGGACCAAGTGAATAAATGTGTATAAACTGCTTGGCTACTATAGAGGAAAATATGTATGAATTGTTATCATCATTCCTTCTTCCCTCCCTCCCTCCCTTTCTTCCTCCCTCCTTCCATTCTTTCCCTCCTCCCTCCCTCCCTCTCTCCCTCCCTCCCTCCCTCCCTTCCTTCCTTCCTTCCTTCCTTCCTTCCTTCCTTCCTTCCTTCCTCTCTCCCTCCCCTCTTTCCTCTCCCTCTGTCCACATAGGGAATCATACCCCTACCTATCAGTGCTTCTACCCAAAGGAAAATAAATTTTGATCGCTGAAACTTTACAAGATATGTGGGGGTTTATAGGTTAGAATTCTTTTTTAAGGATGGTGCCTCTCTGGCTCTCATTGATCCACTAGTGGAAGATTCCAGCCCAATCCTCTTAGTCACTTATTGAATTCTGATGGCTCATACTGAGTGTAATTAGCAATTGTTTCTGTTTGGATCATAAACCCCAGGCCTTCCCCTCCCAGATAGATTATTTTTGATTAGGTAAGAAAGACCATTTTTGGCTTCTCTTTTTTTTAAACTCAGCCTTAATCACTAGATGGGTATTTCCTCAGACATGGGAAAGACCTTCACTTAAAAAAGTAAAGTTCATATACCCAAAGGGCAACAAAAATGTGCATACCCTTTGACCCAGCAATACCACTACTGAGTCTATACCCTGAAGAGATGAGGAAAATGGGTAAAAACATTACTTGTACAAAAATATTTATAGCAGCCCTGTTTGTGGTGGCAAAGAATTGGAAATCCAGTAAATGTCCTTCAATTGGGGAATGGCTTAGCAAACCGTGGTATATGTATGTCATGGAACACTATTATTCTATTAGAAACCAGGAGGGACAGGATTTCAGGGAAGCCTGGAGGGATTTGCATGAACTGATGCTGAGTGAGATGAGCAGAACCAGAAAAACACTGTACACCCTAACAGCTACATGGGAGTGATGTTCAACCTTGAAGGACTTGCTCATTCCATCAGTGCGACAATCGGGAACAATTTTGGGCTGTCTGCAAAGGAGAGTACCATTTGTATCCAGATAAGGAGCTGTGGAGTTTGAACAAAGTGCAAGGACTATTCCCTTTAATTTAGGAAAAAAACCAGATATCTTATTGTCTGATCTTGTTACCTCTGCTAATTCTCTTCTCTTTAAGGATATGATTTCTCTCTCATCACACCCAATTTGGATCAAGGTACAACATGGAAACAAAGTAAAGACTGACAGAGTGCTATCTGTGGCGGGGGAGGGAAGCAAGATTGGGGAAAAATTGTAAAATTCAAATAATATCTTTAATAAAAATAAATTTTAAAAAAAGTCAAGTTCTTCCACTGCATTCAGGATCATTTCCAGTTGTCTTGATCTATATCTTGCCACTAGACCCAGCTGGCTCTGGAGGAGAAAGTGAGACTGGTGACTTTGCACAGCCCTGCCTCACTTAAATACAATTCACTTGCAAGTCATAAGATCACCTTCCAGATGCCATTGGTCCTCTTCAGTGAAGGCCAAACAACAAGAAGAAAGAATTATCTGACTTTGCTCAAGTCTTTTGAGTGAGTTAACCAATAAAAGCATAGAGAAACACTTTCACTTTTACCAAAATGCTATCTAAATGCATGTGACCTATATGTTGTAGAAAAATGCCTATGGGAAAGTGGCAGGATAGGATAGTGGATAGAGTACTTGTTTTGGAAGACAGAGGATCTAGGTTCAAATCTGCTTCTTGGTACCTATAAGTATTGCATGTGACACCACATATGTAATTTTGGATTTTATCTTTGAGCATCAATTTAACATTTGTAAAAGAGAGTGACCTCTAAGAACTCTCCTAGGGCTAAAACTATAGTCCTATAAAATAGGTGACCCAGGACATTATTGATTTCTAGGTGTCAGTCAAGGAATTTGAAGAAAGTAGCCTTATATTCAACTCTCCACACATCAACAAAAAATAACCACTGAATCATGACACTTGACCCTTTAAGATGATGACTCTGTAATGTATTGATGATGTGAATAAATGCAGTGAATATACCTCTGAGATGAAAGCCAGGATGGTCTGGATTCTACTCCTGACTCTGACATTAATGATTCTACTGGTGCCCTGATTCCATCGCTTTTGACAACTTCCTTCCTCTCTTCTCATCTTTAGTCTGTCTTCTACATAATATATTCCTTTCCAGCTGCCTATAGACATCCCCAGGTCTACTTTATTTCCTAAAGAGTCCATTTCACTTGACCCTGCCATCCCCTTAGACCATTAGACTAGAGCTTTCCTCTCTTTCATTCTCAAGCTACTTAAATGTGTATAGGCTCATTGCCTTCACTTTCTGATCACCTATTCACTTTTTGACTCTTATTTTAATTAGGCTTCTGATTCTACTGAAACTACTATCTATTTTATAAATTATCTCTTCACTGCAAAATCCAATGATCATGTCTTAGAGCTTATCTTTGTTGACTTCTCTGTAGCTCTTGACAATATTGATTGAGCCCTCTTTAGAATGAACTCTCATCCCTTGGTTTTCATTATATTGACCTCTCTTGGTTCTTCTCCTACCTATTTGACTGATCCCTTGTTAGATCATCATCTTTCTCTCTATCTCTTGGCTGTGATTGTACTACACAGTTATGTTCTGGAGTCTCTTCAATTTTCCCTTTACATTCTCTCTTAGTGATCTCAACTCCCATTGTTTCAATTATTGACTCTATATAGGGTAGGTACTGATATTGTAATCAATATTAACCTTTTTTTTCTATAAATTAAACTAGAAGAGAAAGTTGCATATTCATAGAAGGGTAGTTCACAGGTCCTCTTTGGAGAGGCAAAAACAGGATTATTTTTAAGTTGCATCTGAAGACAAGAAACACTGATTCATGAGACTCTTAGTCATCTCATCTTGCAATGCTTAAAGTAAGCTTGAAATAAAAAAAAAACTCCATGTACATAAAGTTTACATCCCAGCATAGTCTTCAGGGTGTGAGGAGGTAGAGAGATTCCATAAAGAATTCTCATTCAAATGCATAAGCAAGCTCAGGGAGGGAGAACTAAAAATAACTTGGAAAATATTCAAGAATAAGAAATGGGGTAGCTAGGTGGCGCCGTGGATAGAACACCAGTCCTGGAGTCAGGAGTACCTGAGTTTAAATCCAGCCTCAGATACTTAATAATCTCCTAGTTGTGTGAACAACAATAACAAAAGAATAAGAAATAAAATAAATAGGACATGACTTGTCAACTCTACAGAAAGCTCCTGGCTATGAATAATGCCTACTCTCTTTAAGAGTAGACTCTGGAGATACTGGATTTGGTGACCAATATAAAATATCACAAAAGATGAAATTGATTATTACTTAACAGACAGAATATGATTACTTACTGTTATGGGAATCATTTCCAAATCAGTTCTTTGAGAATATTCAAAGTATTAAATTGTTAGATGAAAGATAAAAATCAATATCAAATTAGAAGAAAGAATAAAAATGAAAAAGTAATGTGGTATATCACTAAAATAATTTATACTTTATATATTTCAATGAACTATTTATGCCAAGAAATGGGAAATGGATAAAAGATTATACATCAACACAATGACCAGGAGGTTTTGCTGATGCAAGTAAAACACCACAATGAGGAGGCTAAAAGAGCTTAGAAATCACAGAACTTAATATTGTCATGTAAAGAAGACATCATTAACTATTGGTCTCTATGACATATTCCTATCTCTGTAAAAATATTTATGAGAATAATTTGCATGTATTTTGAGGGAATATTTCACAAAAGCATGAGAAAAAATGTAGATATGGGGGTATAACATTCTATGATAATACAATACAAATTCTACAAATTTGACTAAAAGTCAGAATACAAGACCTACTGTGCTTATGTTTTTTAGTATTTTAAAGGCTTTTGATTTTGCAAAGCTAAATGTCATCTTAAAAAGTCTGTGATGATAAGGAATGTCCCAAACATTTGTCAAAATCACATAAGATGTGGATAGAGCACCAGCCCTGGAGTCAGGAGTACCTGAGTTCAAATCCAGCCTCAGATGCTTAATAATTACCTAGCTGTGTGGCCTTGGGCAAGCCACTTAACCCCATTTGCCTTGCAAAATACTAAAAAAAAACACATAAGATGCACATGTGAGATGTACAAATGTAGAGATATCTCCTCCAAATGTTCATAGGGATTGATTGTGCCCAATTTGTGAGAGAACCTTCTGAACTTGTCTGCCATTGGACATGGAACTTGACCCCAACATGGTGATGTCATTTTGATCATTTTTGAGAACAAAGGACAATTAATCATGTAGCCATAATATTCCTTTAAAGATGTGATGATATAACTGATTATAAATATAAAGTAAGACACAAAATATATAGATGTATGCTTGTCAAAGGTACTTGCCACTTTCATGAAGGAGGTCCGGCACAGAGTTCAAGTGCCTTATAGATGATGAGGTATTCCCTGACATTGTGATGATTATATCAAACCCTAGAACATTCTGGAGCTTATGTAGGCACACTCCAGAATTAAATAGGAGGAGAAAAGGCTGTATTCAATCTGAGAAACTAGTCATTGCTTTTAATGTCCCTGAAATGCTCCCTGAATCAAATTGCCATCTGTTAAATACTAGTATTATTCCAGTGATGCTATATGACTATGAAACATGGAATGTCACCATATCCAAGGAATTAGGATTATGAGTCACCAGAGGACAATGGAGAGGTGTCTGTTTGAATTGTGTAGATTGTAGCATCTTACCAATGAAGATCTGAGAATGAGGAGCAAGTATGAATATGAAATCAATTTATAACTTGAAAAAGGAGATAGGCTAATCACATAGTAATATCAGGAAATAAATGATGGGTTGCTTATATAATAACTGACATCCAATCAATCAATCCAAAGACATTTATTAAGTACCTTGTATGTGCCAGGCACTATGCTAAGCCATAGACTAAAGCACTAGTATACAAATTTTTTTAATTATGTACTTATCAATAAACTTTTTGAGCATATACCCTCAATATACACATACTTATATTTATTTGAGGATGACATATGTATGATGTTACACTATAGGTATATCATAAAAATACACGAAAAAGACATTTTAAAAGAATGGAATGAGGATAAAATGAAGTTTTAAAAGATTATTTTACTATTAATTCTTGAAAGTAAGAATAGTTGTTGCATTTGTTTCATTATTTTTTAAAATATTGATTGACGATTTTATTATGATATTGTGAGTGGGATTTAATATGGCAATTTTAATATTATGTTGCAGTATGTATCTTGTTTTAATGACTAAAATGCTTATTTGTTTAAGTCTCCAGAAATGCATAACTATAAACTGAGGAAGTATATTGTTGGTTGTGATTACTAACTCATGATATTCATTTTTCAATATCATTTACCAATTAGGTTTTTGTTGAAATACATCTAATAAATTTCTATCTCTCATTATGTGAATCAGTTGTTCTTATAAAAAAATCAGGAAATTGCATTTTTAAATAGTTTTCAGAAATTGGTCAAAACCCACTGAGATTTTGTTTTGGAAAATTTTAAAGAAGTCAGAAAAATTATTTTTTCCAAAGTATGTAGATATGAGAGTTCTAAAGGTGTTACACTTTCATAATTTTCTGTAGTGAATCACATGATGATGGAGACATTTCCAAATATTTGTTTTAAAGATTCTCCTTCCATAACACCATTTTTTCTGAAAAAGTAGTTTGATTTTTTTTTCACTCATAGTTAAAATGGCAAATTTACCTTAAAGGGACAGATTAAAAGGGCTTATTTTTCTGAAAATATCTGCTAGGTAGCATATTACTGTTAGCTCTTTGCAATCACAGAATAAGTTAGCAAAGTTTGGAACACATATTTTTGTCAAAGGAGAATAAGAAATTCATCTTTAAGTCCCATAGCTCTTTAAAAAATCATGCAACAAGATAAATCAGTAAATCTCTGTGTGGTTCAAAAGATTTTCCTGGCCATCCCCTATCTCTTTATAAAGTACTGTAAAGATTTTACTACTCAAAGGTTTTATTTAAAAAAAAAAACAACCATAATGAAGACATCTTGTAGTATTATATGCATTTCTGGCTCCACCTTCTTTGCTGCAATGTCTTGTTTATGAGGGACACAATGAATGGATCTCCCACATGATATGACCTCCCTCTGTGATTTCTTTTTTTTATTCTAGTCAAAGCAGTCACTTGATCAACTCCTATAAAGGGTGTACTGAGTCTACTTAGTGCAGTTTTCAGTTTTCAGTTTTCAGTTTTCAGTTTTCATAACTTAAAAAGTATACTAAGATACCCTAAACTTAATATCCCTCCCCAATAAAATATAGTTTTTAATTTTGAAAGACCTTTACTGCTGAGAGAATACCTCCTATTATCATAAATGTTTTTAAAAAATTCTTAATTTATGTCATTATTGAAACAATCTGGAAACACTATATTAACTGAGACAATGTTAGAGACATCTGTACTTTCATCCACCTGTATAGTAAAGCTCCCCCCACTGTGTAATTGTCCTAAAACTTGTTTCTTCAAATTATCAGCCATATTTTCTATGCATTTTCCAATGGTATTTTCTGACAAAGGAATACATTTTAGTTTGTTGCTATATTATTTGCCATGTATCAATTCAATTTTTTTTACCACAGTAGGAAGAACAAATGTTTCCCCAATGGTATATAGCTTTTTAATCTTTCACTATTAAGTAAGAAACCTCAAAAGAGGCATTGAAACATTTGTTATTAAGCTTAGTGAAATTTTCTAAAGTAATGGATTGAACATGACATGATTTTAAACCACTGAAAAAATTGTAGAGGTTCATCTTCCCAGTTTTCTAATTGAGATAGCTTCGTAGTATTTCAAGAGCCAACATAAACTTAGGACAAGGCTCAGCATTAAAGTGGATTTGGATTTCAAATAATTTTTGATAGGAAGATTATTAATCTATTTATCCCATGTTAGTAAAGTTTAATTTTTTCATATTTTTAGATTAATATAAATGTATTCACTCCATTTTGGAGACTTTAATCTAGGGGAAGGGTCACTGCACATTGGAAAGATCCTCTGTGAGGCATTTCTAGATTTCAGTTCTCATTGGAAGTTTAACTGAGGATTCCTGAGGTCTTGAGAGCTGAATTCCCTCACTACTTTCCATTTCATTTTCAAGGTGGGATTTACCTATTTCCTTAACCAAGCTGCAACCCTATTCTTGATTCTGGTTCAACATTTATTCAAGTCCAAGAATAAACTAGAAAGACAACTGCAGTCTTTGTCAAAGGGACCTGCCCTCTGAATGAGTAGGGTATCTGGGTCTGTTGTGACTTGGAACTAGATAGGTTACCTTCCACACCTGAGAGGATAAAACCGACTTTTCACAGTGACATAGTTTCTTTCATATTATCTTTTCAAAACAATGAAGGCACAACACATTAACAGTGTCCAGACTTAGCCTGACAGGTCTAGAGATTCTGCTGCTGCAGATAGGAACTAGCTATAGCTCTTTGTCATATTACAGAAGCAAAACTGAAGAGAAAAATGAGCTCATTAGGACCTCCGAATTTGTCTCTGCTATTCAAATTGCTCGATGCTTTTATTATTTTTTTTGTCTTTTCAGCCTCTGAGTTTGAATAGACTTGAGGCAAACTTAGAGAAGACACATAAAGGAAGAATCATCTTAGCCATGTGGCCTCGGGCAAGCCACTTAACCCCATTGCCTTGCAGAAAAAAAAAACCCTAAAAAAAGGAAGAATCATCTCTCCTTAACTGACTATCTTCATACTTTGTACTCATCATAGCATAGCCACAATCATAAAGATAATCTATTCTTTGGTTGAGTTAGTATTTTGGGACCTTGAGTTTTGGAGCTACTTTTCTCCCAAGCAATTCTCCCTTTTCTATTTTTAGTATGAATTGACATCAGAAGAACAATTAACTTTGCAGTTTCCTAGATAATAGTTGCTAGGGCAGCTAGGTGGTGCAGTGGATAGAGCACTGGCCCTGGAGTCAGGAGTACCTGAGTTCAAATCCGGCCTCAGACACCTAATAATTACCTAGCTGTGTGGCCTTGGGCAAGCTATTTAACCCCACTGCCTAGCAAAAACCTTTAAAAAAAATGTCCATCTAGATAGTAGTTGCCAAAGACAACTTCCTTGTTTCTTTTCTTCTTTACCTTCCTTCTTTTCCTTTTATTCCTCCCTCTCTCTTCCTTCCCTTCCCTTCCCTTCTCCTTCCTTCCTTCCTCTCTTCCTTCCATTCCTTCCTTCCTTCTTTCCTTCTTTTCCATTTCCTTTCTCCATCTACTCTTCTTCATTTGTCATCTTTTATTTGCTTTAGGTTACTAGTGATTTTATCCATTTTCTAAAAAGCAAAATCATGTTTTCAGAGAGTAAGATTTTTTTTTCTCCAGGGGATAATGAGACAATTTGGCCTTATTTATATTAAGATTGCTAAAATAGAAAATGTTTAGAGTTTCTTAGATAAATTTCAAGGGATCTATCAATTTGGATAGAAAAAAATTAAATCTTTCTTCAATATAATTGGGGGTTTTATGGTCTTAATTTTATTTATTATAATTTATCCACATAAAACATTTTTTATTCTGAGAAGGAATTCATAGACTTTATAAATGTGACAAAGAGGTAATAAAGTGAAAAAAATTAAGAACCCTGAATTAGAGTTAAAATGAAGAGATTATCCCATCCTCTTGGCTTCCCTCAATCTGAAGATGTCCAGGAGAAAAAGTCAACAATCTGGTTGTGGTTAATTATCCTCCAAGCTCTCTTTTGTGAGACAAATCTTTCAATCAAAAAAAGAAGGGGGTTACCCATTTTACACCCTAACAAGAAAATATGACAGTGACCTTCACTCATGATCTGGACAGCACCAAATCTAACTAGATCATGAATGCTCCCTCAGTCCCAACTTATCTCAAATTCTCTTAACCTGACCAATTCCTAAGAGTCCTGAAAGCCCAAATATACCATACCAGGAAGGGCTATTGACTTGGCCTTTGGTCTCAGGAGAGGAGCAAAGGGCTGTACACCTGTGACCAACATCAGGAGCCACAGGATGGCACTGTCGTACCATGCAAATGTCTAGCCTGGTGCATTTATCTTTCTTTTAAAAAGGCAGTTTAGCCTTGACAGGTAATTTGGCACATTTCGAGTTGAAATGTGCCAAATGATTTGGCAGATATCTCACATACCTCTGAAAATAGGAGCACCTGCTGCTGTCGGCCTGCCGAGGAGTGGAAGTGGGTGGGAAGGGGGGGGGGGCTTCTCCCCTGTTGTTGTTGCTAATTACAGGATATGTAACAAGATTCTAGTAGAGGCTACATGGGCCTCCCCCATTTTGAGGGCAGTGTCATATTTTAAAGAAAAGAAAAATATATTCCTCTTCATAAAAATAAGAATTTTATTGAAGAGACCAACGACTATCTTCTCAGCCTTCTTCTTGAGGCTCCTGGGACCTTAAGAAAGTTGGAACCACCAACTTATATCAATCAGTTCCAGATTGAATGGAATCTGGCAAAGTCAGAGCCAAAACAATCATCTAATTTGAGGAAAATTTTCTTTTAAATTAAAAAATAATGCCCTGTCCCTTGTGTTGTTTTTTATGTTTGGGTTTTTTAAGGGAGTAGATTGCTTTATTAGAAAAGAAACTAAGAAATGCCAACATCTCACACATTATGTCTGGGCTTCCTCTTGGTTGCCACAGGAAAACATATAATTCAATTCAATTTAACTCAATTCAATGAGTAGTCACAACACTAGACCCTGGGGACACAAAAACCATCACCACCACCACCACCAACAGCCACCACCAACCATCACCACCAACATAACCTCCGAAAAACAACAGAAAAACAAACCAAACAAGCAATCAATCTTTGTCCTCAAGAATATTACATTCTACAGAAACTAGAAGTAAATCTTCCTGGACAAAGGATTAGGATTCACATCCTAATTTAAGGGTATTGTCATAGTACTGACTAATAAAGGGATTCACCAATAAAGATTATTTCTCTTTCTGTGCACCATCAATGGTTCCTTGATTCACAGTGCTATTATGTTTATTGAAGGAATTTTGGATGGGGAGACTGCATTAAGCTTGGGATGAAGAGTCCTGATTTCTAGTCCCTGCCTTATCATTAACTAGACTCCTCTGTGACCTCTCTGACCTTTAACTTTCTTTTCTATAAAATAAGGGCATTGAAGCTGAAAATCTCTCCATTCCCTTCTAAAAAGTCTATGATTCTATCCAGACTAGATATATCAAGTAGGTTTAAATATACATCAATATTTAATGAATTAGTTTTTGAGGGAAATGATGGTTCTTTGGAATGATACCAGTGGGGGGGAAAGTAGTGATAATATTAGTGAATCTGAAATTTTCAAACCTTCTGGAAAATGATTCTATAAATGCAATGTCAGTAGTTGTAGGAATAAATATTAGTTAGATTCAAAGATTCAAGAGATGGCTCTGAATGCTATAGATCCATATGATGGTACTGAATACTTAGGAGAGAGGTAGGTTTTGAAAATCAAAACTGTATCTTATGAGTGTGTGTGTGTGTGTGTGTGTGTGTGTGTGTGTGTGTGTGTGTGTGTGTGTGCAAGTGTTTGCTTTTTCACCTTAGGGCTAATATTCTTTATGAAGGTCATTAGAATAATATAGTGTTTAAGTTCTGTAGAATAATTTAATGTTTAAGTTCTGTTAGATTTCCTAACCTTTATCTACTCTGACTCCTTGTTGTCCACTTTCCCAAGTCTAGACCAGATGAGAAATACATATTTCAGCTTTAACAGTAATGGATGGGAACTCTATGCAATAGTCAAAAGCAATAGCATTATACAAGAATCAGTGTGTATGGAGCCCACAAAGAAGATGGACTCATAGGCATGAGTTCAATTCCTTCCTTGAACAAATAGTAGCTATGTGATCCTAAACAAGTCATTTGATTTGCATTATGTAGGCAGCTTTCCTTAGACTCTAAGTTGCAAATCAAGTGCTGATCTGACTTGAGAGAGTAATTTTCCTTGTTAAAAATTATTTAGTTCAGGGCAATCAGGTGGCACAATAGATAGTACTCTGTAGTTAGGAGGACATGAGTTCAAATGTAGCTGCAGACACTTACTACTTGTGTGACCCTGGGCAAGTCACTTAACCCAAAAGCCTCTAAAGAAAAAGAATTTTTTTATACCAATGGGATTATAACATTTTGCAATTTTCAAAACATTTCATTTGCATTAGCCTCATTTAATTCTCACAACAACCCTATGGAAAAGTACTATACAATAGATGGCATTGTAGATAGAATATTAGTCCTGAAATTAGGAAGAACTGAATTTAAATCCTGCTTTAATCACTTTTAATATATATGCCTGAGTAAATCTCTTCTTTTAGCTCATCCCTCAACTGCTTCATTTGTAAAATGAGTAGGTTAGAATCCATACTCTAAGGTTCTTTCTAGTTTCAACTCCATGACTCTGTTATCTATTATTCTGTTATAAATGAAGAAATGAAGACTTAGGGGGAAGTAACCTACTTAAGGCTATAAACAAAGGTGAAAACAGAACTCAAGTCTTATTACCTAGTTCAATATTCATTCCACTGATTTTTCTGACAAGGGAATAAAATTTTATTTATATAAATAAAAAATGTTTTCTTTGTGTGTATATACACATATATGTTGTATGACTAAACATATACATAGACATATCCATGTATCAGAGACTCATAAACAGTAGAATGAGATCTGCTGATAGAACTTTTGGTTTTGACTGATAGATCTCCCATCAAGATGACCATGCTCCCAATCAATGGTTTGTTGATGTGTTTGCTAAGGAGAAGAGTACCAATGTCATAGGAGCCTAGATTTCCATCTGGAAAGTTCCCCCTAGAGATCATCTTGGCTTACTCCCTCACTTTTCAGATGAGGAAACAGAGATCCACAGAGGTTAAGTAGATTGGCCAAGGTCATTTAGAGACATCTGGTGTGGGCACTACCCTCAGGGAAGGGGAATGCCTTGGTAAGGATGAGGTAGGCATGTGGCATGAAGCCAAGCCTGGAGGCAATTCATTTTGACACTGGTATTTTCCCCTGTGATTACACTGCCCCAGTCTCTACTTTGATTGTTCCCAAATCCCTGGTTAGACATAAGTAGCAGAACACCTGGAGCCTTTTCTCCCAAAGGAATACAAACAGGAGACATGTTCTTTGGGCAGTGGCTTGAGTTAACCCAAATCCTTAGAACTAGAGTATACCCACAGATATGGGAACTGAAGACTTCTTGATACCATGATGGCTATGTGGTATCCTAAGTAAAACAATTACTTCTTGGTTTCTGTCACATATAGACTCCCCAGAGTGAATTTTAAATAACTAGCAACTTTCCATTACTGGGGTCCAGCTTGCCTTTCAAATGATCCTTGCCTTCCCTGAGATGTAATTCCTGCTTGCACACTCTTTCCTCCCTTTTCTATACTGTTCTAAGATGTAACAATTAGCATACAGTAGGGAAGGTGAGTCTATTCTCTCCATTATGGAGGACAGAAGTTTGAGCTGCCTCCCTGCCCAGCCCACTCCAACCTACCTATCAAGGTTTGGGGGAAATGGAACCCCAATTCTTCAAAAAAAAGTTGTATACTTCTGACTACACATGTATCTAGTTAACCTAAAACATAGGTTTGATCCTGTTACTTCTCTTCTCAATAAAAGTGCCTAGGCCTGGAGTAAGGAAGAGTCCTCTTTCTAAATTCAAATTTGAGCTTAGATACTTCTTAGCTATGTGACTCTGGACAAGTCACTTAATACTATTTGCCTCAATTTCCTCATCTAAAATGAAGAAGGAAATGGCAAAACTCCAAATGGATTCATGAAGATATGTCTGAAATAACTTCTTCATAAAGTCTGCCTTCCAGTTCAAAGAGTCCTTTTTAATTGTTCCTTATATAGTACTGCATTTCCAATCACTGTGCTTTTTGGAACAGGCCATTTACCATACCTCTCTCCTCACTTTTAGAATTCTTAGTCTTTTCTTCCATAAGTCAGATCAAGTCCCACTTCTTAAGTGAGAACAATTGCCATACCCTCTTCCTGCAATTCTATCCTTTTTTGGCACCTTCTATCCATTTTGATCCACTGATACACCTTTATATTATCTCCCTGAGTAGAATGTAAGCTTTCTGAGGGCAGGGGAAAGTTTCCTTTTTCTCTGAGTAACCTTAATGCCTTTAATAAATGTGCTCATTGTTGATACAGTCTGCACAGACCAACCTTTTTCACCAATTCAATACCTTTAATATGGATATTTTGAAAAGTGCAAGGGGTGGCTAGGTGGCATAGTGGATAAAGCACCAGCCTTGGAGTCAGGAGTACCTGGGTTCAAATCTGGTCTCAGACACTTAATAATTACCTAGCTGTGTGGCCTTGGGCAAGCCACTTAACCCCAATGCCTTGAAAAAAAATCTAAAAAAAAAGTGCATAATCCACAAGGAGAAAAACACAGAAACTATATTATTTGATTTAAACCATCAGTAAGTAAAAGTCTCAGCTCTGATTTATCTTATTCATACTCTATTCTTTGTGACTGACTCCTTTTAAAAGCTTCTCTTTGACTTGCTAATGTGTAATAGATGACTTTTGTGGAAGGACTTCCTAGCTGTCTGGCTGCCATCTGTCTGTCTGTCTGTCTGTCTGGCCATTGGTCTGGCCGACTGTCTGGTTGTCTATCTGTCTGTTGGCCACCACTGTCTGACATGCTTTTTCCAGACCATGCTTTTCCTTTTGAAGCCTGTAAAAGGTTTAAATAAAGCCAGCTGTGGTCAAAGGCAGTTGGATGGTTGTCAAGAGTTATTGTCCAGCCTCTGTAAACAAATTCAAAGCCAACTCCATTGGAAGGGAATGGGCTGGAGCAGAAATGGAGGCAGGAAAGGGCAGGGGTGAAAGCAAAAGAAACCTACACTATTCAGCTCCAGGACAATTACCTTAAAGCGTTGTTCTCAAAATTCAAACGTGTCAAGAATAGTAGCTGATTTTAGCCAAACTATGACTAATGAAGGTATTACACCTTTGTTGCTAACTTCTTTACCACATTGTTCCTAGTAAGATGAGGAAAAAATGTGAAGAGTCATCACTGTGGCTAATAGTGGTGGGACGGAGGGGGAGGGAGGGAAGAGAAGGATGGGGTATGTTCTCTCTCTGATGGACCCTGCTGTTTAATGTGACTACCTTCAAGAGTTTGGCCTTAAAAATAATAATTAAATTACTAAATAATTAAATATTTCTCTGTTTGCTGATTATATAGATGTGTATGGGAGCCCAGCTGAGAATTTATAGATTCTTATATCTTTTCCCTATCAGAAGTGGGAATCTGAAAAGCTATTTTTGACTTTGTCCATCAAGGGAGCTGCCTTCAATTTAGGATGGAGCTGGCTATCAGACACATGTCCTAAGAGATATATCAAGGAAGAAAAACTAAGAGGGATGACTCCTCCCAAACCTAGGATTTTTTATGCCTTATCAGTTACTCTAAGATCTCCATAAAACAATGTGTTATGGTAAAACCTCCATGAAATTATTTTCCTCCTCCAGGATGACAGTGCCAACCAGTGACCATTAATAGAGATTAGTGATCACCAAGTATCACCACCTCCATTTCTTTTTCATTGGAGAAGGGCAAATTAAGCCTGAATGAAAAATCCAATCCAAAACCATGGGAGTCCAGGGACTTGGAGTTCCAGGTTCAGGAGCTGCCACATGATTTGGAAATTAGTTTGATGGAAAATGTCAGAGCTTGGTTTTCTTGTTTTCTTTCTTTAGAATGCAAGCTCTCTGAAGGCAGGGACTATCTTTCTTTTTACTTGGATTTGTATCCTCAATGTTTAATTTTGTTCTTGGACCCTAGCAATTAGTTAATTAATGCTTATTATTTTACATTGCCTTGTTGGAGAGATCAGTTTCAAATTTCCTAGAATATTCCATTAATATTGTTTGAAATAAACAATTTTTTCCTTTCTACTACAACTCCCCCCCACAAGTACACATACACACACACACACACACACACACACACACACATACACACACACACACACGGTTAAAATGAAGAAAAATTATCTATCTAATTAGATTATATTACCTCTAAGGTCTGTTCTAACTCAAAATCTATAATCTGAATCTATTACACTAGGCACTTAATAAAGGTTTATTGAATTGAACTTTTTTCTTACTGAGGATGATTTATTTTATATTTTTCTTTTACTTAATTTAAATATTAAAATTGTTTTCTATAGTCTTTCTCCCCTTCATTTTCCCTTTTATACTCAGAGAGTCCTCAGGAAATATTTTGTGGGATTACAGATTATGCACCACCTAATCCAATCCCCTAATTTATATATATCTTTTTATATATGAGGAAATTGAGTCCTAGACAGGTGAAGTGTCTCTTGAAGGTTACTGCTCACTAAAGAGAAATTCTGCTAAACTGTAAAGGAGAGGATGTCAGGAAAGAAAATTGTCAAGTGGCTAACCCAAAGTGAGTAGATATGATTGGTTGGTTGGGAGTCTTGGTCATGGGAAATAGAGCTGTTAACCTTTAGTTCACAAGTTTGGCCCAGGCTGGCAATGACACAGTCATTACTCTCTAAAGGCCATTGTTCCTTAAGGAAATAAAAGTATAGAGTTATTTTGGTCCAGGTCCTCCTGGATGAGAGTCCACATCAGACTGACTGCCCTAACAATTAGAGCTAATTGCTAATCGTTCAACAGACTAAAGATTGAGAGAGGTGAGAGAGTAAACCACTCTTTTGTTTTGCTACATATAGTCCCAGAATAATCCAAGAAAACTTACACATGCAGTCTTTTCAAAGAACACAGTAGGCTTTCTACCACAAACCTTTGCTAGTAAAATTCTTATTTTATTATTTAAAAAATCAGGGGAGCATGTATCCATTTGTTCAATAGTGAAGTTTTTGATATGGAACTTTTGTTGGAAAGAGTGATGCTTTTAATAGCTCATGCCATTTCCAATTATTTTTTATTGAAATCACAACTGTATTCAGTTCCTATAATTAGGGAATGGTGAATGAGTTCCTTAAGTTTCAGGGAAGAGAAAGCATCTTTACATAGGCAAAATTTTGGACAAGCATGCACCTAAGGCCATTAGGAAGGTAAAAGTTAATTTAGACAATTGCCCACAGAGTTAGCAAGGAGATAGAGCTATCTGTCTATAGAGAGAATTCCTGCTGGGAAGTTATTTTTCTTGCTAAAGGCAGAATTTTAAAATAAATGAATTTAGTTGGCCATTTAAAAGGCACCACTGGTACACTTCCCTGTTTATTACAGGGTGTATCTAAGTCTGGCCAGGAAATGCCATCAGGAATGTTGTCTCAGAATACAAAGGCAACTATATATTCAGTACATGGATATAAAATGCTTCTAACTTCTTTTTTCCATGTATTTATAAAAAGCTTTTTTTCTATTCTTTAACCTCATCCTGTGGAATATCATGCAAAGACTTGGAATTTGTATTTGGATTGGTGTTTCTAATTTGGTGTCCTGCAATTGTCTTCTTCATAATCACAAATTTTACATACATTTCATAGGTCTTAGTTGAAATCTTTGCTGAGTATAAAATTGATTTTTAAGTGTCTTGAGAGTTGATTTAAAGATGTTTAATTTTCAGTTTTACTGAACTATTTTTATTGGGAAAATGCTCCAGAAAGAGAGCTGGTAATACTTTTCAGTCTCTTCACTCCCAGATTCCTGAAATGCTGTTTGGGCCAGTTAGGGTCCTCAGAGGTCTTTTAGACCAATTCTCCTTATTTTACAATTGATGAAATTAATGTCTGGTAAAATTTCTTGACTTACCCAAAAGGTCACTCGATTAGTGTTAGGGTCAGGATTCAACCTCAGACTCATTCATGTCATCTGTTTCAGTTTCATCAAGGCACCATTAGCCATGGAAGAATTCAACCCCATGAATTATCTTGGAACCATAAGCTAATGAAGGGGGTAGAATAAATGAAGGGGGTAGAAAAGGTGGTAAGAAAATATTTCAGGCTAGTAAAAAGTTTGTCCATTCAACAAATTTGTTTAACTGGATAATATAGTGCTAGGTAAATTCCAACATGGCCTAGGAAGGGCTTGAGAAACTGAATGGAAATGTAGTCACCAAGGAAAGCTTTTAATAATTGTAAAAAGTAGAATTTGTTTTTAGGGAGCCATCTTTGGACTTTCAAAGGAAGATGTATTTAAACCAGAAGGGTCCACAGAGTTCATTTAGTTAGTCCTCTTCCATTATGAGAAATTAAAATTACTCTCATTTAACAGATGATGAAACTGAAGTTTATGGAATTCAGAAGTCTTGCCCCAGTTCATACTATTGGAATTTAAGGTAGGGGCAGGAGGTGTCTTTGTGTGTGTGTGTATGTGTGTATGTGTGTGTGTGTGTGTGTGTGTGTGTGTGTGTGTGTGTCTGTGTGTCTGTGTGTCTGTGTGTCTGTGTGTGCGTGTATCTATGTCTGTGTCTGCAGGATGCTGAGAAAAATTGACAATAACTGAAACCAAGTCCAACTGACTCAAGGACAGAGGGAGCATTCAGGAGACTGAATGAAATAAAATCACAAGACCAAGTACAGGTACTATCATATAGGTTTCAATAAGCAGATAAAACTCCATCCTCAAAATCACACCTGTGCCAGTATGGGCACTCAAAGAAAATGAAACATTAATAGGAAAAAGTCAGTAATAGAAATGCTAACATAGCACCACAGCGCCCTCTGGCACACACACAGGTAACAGGTACCTGCTTATGTCATGGATCCCATCTCCCTCCAGGCAGCTTTGAGGTGAGTAGGAACAGCCCTCAAATGCAGGGAAAGATTTGAATTGAATAATATATCACTTAGGAAGAATTTTAGAATCCAGTTTAGAATTTCTCAGTCAAGTCAGAGAGGACAGCTGGAACACATAAGGGAACCAATGTTAAATACATTAATCTGATAAAATTATAACCAAATTAGCATCTGAATGCATGGGGCTCCAGAGAGGTAAAGAAAAACTAGGTAGCCCAGGGCACTAGAATATAATGAGGCCTAACAACCCATGTTACTGGGAAACTGGTATCAAGGGAAGGAGTGGAGCTGAGCCTTCTCAATAAATCCCCTTCTTTGCTCATCCCTTATTTTAGGAAGCTGAGTGCTGGAAGATAAATATTTGCTTGTAGCTTTGTGTTCCTCAATATGAAAAGAAATTCAGCGTGTGAATGACCTTAGAACTGGACACCTAGTCTCTAGAACAAATCTAATGGTAGGAAAAGTTGGTGGAAAATCCTGTAGGATAGTAAAAAGTTTGATCAGCCCATCAGATTTGTTTGACTGGATAATTCTAACATGTCATAGAGTGGGACCTGAGAAACTAAATGGAAATATATTATCAAGAAATACTTTTGTTAATTGTGTGGAGCTGAATGGCTATTAAGAAGTCATCCTTAGATGAGCTTGGGAGGATGGATTTAGAACTTGAAGGAACCTCAGAAACCACATCACCCCACCTCATTACCCAAAAAACATATCCAGAAAGAATCAGGGAGCACAGGTTGGGCAGACAAGTCTGGGGCTCCCTGGAGATTCCCTCCCCTCTGTGACTAACATGGTAAAGAAGAGAAGGGAGCTAGACTTAGCCACAAGGATTCCTAGGAGGCTAGGCTAGCTTGGAGCTTCCATAGAAATTAATCTTACAGAAAGTCAAAATGTACTGGTTACCAAAAGAACTGATCTTTTTGTCACAGTGACTTTAATTTCTGAGATGCCTAGTTCCCTTCAGCTACCTTAGGCCTATTAAGATTCAGAACCAGTGCTGTTCATTGTAGACTAGCCAACCAACTACCCAGCAGCATTTTTTAAGACATTACAACATTCCACCTGTTCCCAAATACCACCCTTGCCAGCTTTCTCTAACACCCTCAAACTTCAATCAATCAATTAGCCAATACACTAATCAATACACATTAAGAACTTTTTATTCATTAACTGCTGGGGATAAGGGGAATTCAAGTGAATGAATAAATAAAAAACATCAAGTGTTAACTCTGTTCCAGCAGATTCAAAAGGGAAATAGTCCCTGACCATAAAAAACTTACATTCTAATATTAGGAGGTTAGGGATTCAACTCTGATTTTGTAGATATGGTTGATTGGTCAGTTGACTGATGTCCTTCGTTTTCAAAGAGTACCAAAGTGACAGGCAAAAGTCCCTGCTTTCATCAAGTCAGAAACAAGTTGTATCTAACTATAGCTGATCAGACCAATACAAGCTCTGAGCATTCTATCACAAGTTAATAGTTCATTTGAAGATTTGAGATAGATTCTCTAAATTTGAACATCTTGCATTTCTTTTGAGTGTCTTCAATTCTACTTTGCTCATAGAACACAACTTCTGTGTTTGCCATGATGTATGTTCCTTTACCTGCATCTCCCATGTAATTAAACTTAAGAGTCTTAGAGAGAGTTGCTTTGAGGACTTTTTTAAGTGGCTTGTTTAGAATAACATAGCCAGTGTCTATCAGAAGTAAAACTTGAACTTTGGTCTTATTGGCTCTCAGTCAAATATCCACAGTTCCCTCTCTTCAAACATTTAGGGAATGGTGACCAGTGGAGAAAATTTTGTTCTGGGGAGAGGCATAGGAATGGTGGGACAGGAGACAGCTGGATAGTACAGTGGAAAGAGTGCTGGATTGAAATCAAAAAACTTGAGTTCAAATCCTGCCTGCCTCAAATCGTCAATAGCTGTGTGACACTGACCAAGTCAGAGAGCTTCTCTCAAGCCTCAGTTATTGTCCCTCCCCTCCCCACAACCATGGGGATAATAGATAATAACTACCTCAAAAATGTTAAGATCAAATGAGATAACATCTGTAAAGTTCTTTGCAAACCTTAAAATTCCATTTTTATTATTATTATTAACAGTCGTAGGAAAGAAAGCTCAGTCCATGTTCATTTCTTTTCTAAAAGCAAGGGTAGTATGACTTGATTACCATCCTAGGAGCAAGTAGTGGGGAGAAGAGAGGAAAGTAGGCCTACAGATGATGTCTTAAATATCAAAGTATCTGAGATTGGTGGCTTGACAGTATGTGAAGTTTGGTTAGGTTGAAGACTGGCTCACTCATCAATCAGGTCAGTCCTCTTTCCCCTTAGTTCCCAAAACAGAGGGCATGGCTTCAGGATTTATAGGCAATAGGGTACAGCATGGTGCTAGGAGTAGATGATTGGTGGGGAAAAATGTAGACAATGAAATAGAAGCAATCCCAACCATGATGTTCCTATAAAACTCCTTGTGTTGCCCAGTGAGAAATCCCCATGCAATTTTGTGGAGAAAGGTTATATTGTCCCTTTTTGACATTTCAAGGTACATGGATTGACTTCACTTCCATTTGCTGGGGACGGGTTTAGAAACTGATGGAAACGGTCTCAGTGAACCTTAATAAGGTTGAAAGGAAGTGGGTATGGGCTTTTGTGCAACAATGAATGAGTGGGTCAGAAATTAGAAAGTAGACTTCTTGAGGACAGGATCTGTTTTTATATATTTGTGTGTGTGTGTGTGTGTGTGTGTGTGTGTGTGTGTGTTTATGTATATATGTATGTTAGCACTGGAAAGCACCAAAAAATAGGAAATACCTGTGGAAGGCAAAAGCCCCTGCTCTCAGAGGGCTTAGGATCATTGAGGTGGGAAGACAAGAAAAAAACCTATGAATGATTAATTGCTCAATGAGTGACAGAGAAAATTAGTGCTCTAAGTTCCTGAAATTTTCACCATCAATCACTCCTTTGAGTGAGATAACAAAGGAACATTATTTTGAAGGTCACTGTTAAAATATGCATGTGTGATCTAGGGGAATGATGGGGGGGGTGAGAGTGGGGGGTGGGGCTAGCCTCCTCAGTGAATATATTAACACTTAAATTGTGGGACTCAGAATAAAGAAGGAAGCTCAGGGGACTGTCAGGCACACATAAAAATAGGAATATACTTGGAAACATGACAGAGGACACAAATAGATATATAAGTATTCTCAGGTTATAAAATTGAATAGCTGGGGTTGTGGTAGAGGATTTTTGGAATATGACATAGGTCCATAGAAAGCTGAAGGCAAGAGATAGCTACCAGTGCCCCATCATTACAGGAACATGTGGTGATGGTGGTGGAGGTAGGTAAGGAGGTTCTGGGGAAGAGATGGAACCACCCTGAATCCTATACTAAAATAAGAAATTAAAACCCAGAAGCATAATCACCTGATTTGTCTCTCAGGAGGGAGTAAAGGGCAGAGAAGACCTAGATGAGGAGGTGATAAGATTGTGGCTCACTGACAGTCTAGGACTAATGAATAAAAGTTCCTAATTACTCTTCTCCTCCTGAGAGGCTAATTTAAGATGGAGAAATGAAGCCAGTGGTGGTGGAATCTGGGACTCTAGAAAGCAGGTAAAGAACCATATGGGGATGCCAATCTGGGAGACTAAAGAGGAGAAAAGTCAACTAAATATTGAGTCAAGCAAGTTCAAGTCAATGAGTGGGAATGACATCCAAATGACAGGATCTAAGGTACAAAA
Source organism: Macrotis lagotis (assembly GCF_037893015.1). Taxonomy (NCBI): domain Eukaryota; kingdom Metazoa; phylum Chordata; class Mammalia; order Peramelemorphia; family Peramelidae; genus Macrotis; species Macrotis lagotis. The sequence goes on from NC_133666.1 coordinate 260,191,244, forward strand.
AGCAGGATGGCAATGGCTAAGATAAAATGACTCCAAAATGGACTTTGATGGGCAGAGCCCTATCTAACTATTCTGGTCCCTGGAGCAAGGATCATAAACTTTACCAAGGGCAAGCAGTTTCAAATTAATTTTGAGACAAGTGTCTGTGGTATGGGAAAGGGGAGGGAACAGACTTAGGATCTCAGGATTCAAGAATCCATGAAAAAAGAGATACTAGGATTTGATGAGATAAAGATCCTTGGCCCATGCATCTCCAAGAATAGGCAGCTACTGGAGAGGAAACAATGTGAGGATCCCTAAAGGGGAGAAGCACACCATCAAGTAGCTACCAATTGTAACTAATTATTCTGGTGAATTAGCTAATTAACTAGTCTCAGTTATTTCTATAAACAACTGAGGAATACAAGAAGGAATGGAGGCATATCCTCTAAAATTTCAGTATCTCGGGACAAAAACCCTAGATAAGCCTCAGGAATTGGGTGTGGTACCCTTTTAGTTGACCAAGGTAGTCAGTCCTTTTAGAATTTTAAAAGACTATTGCTCTGGTGAGTCTGGGCCTTATAAGTAGATCAACAGCAGTATCCATTTGGTAGTCATTACTCCTCTGACAAAATAAAACTCTTTAATTTCACATAGTAGGAGCACCATTTTTACTTGCATATTATGGGAATTTGTCAGTGACTGAACTGAAATCTCACACCAAACAAATTGCTGACTCTTGCTCTATGGTTCTTCAAAATGGTTTCTCCCTTCCAATCCCCTTCCCCCTTTGTGTTGGTATCTGATTTGTTTCCATTATATCACAGTATTGATGTTTCAAAAATTTGAAAATTTTTTTATTATGTAATGAAATTGTTCTTGTGAGGAAGTGATCCCCCTATTTCTGGAGATATTTAAACAAAGGCCAAATTACCATTTATAGATGATGTTGAAGGAGTAAGGGTATAAGATTATATGATATCCTGTGATCCCTTTCAACTTTGGAATTCTATTAGCCTATTAGTTTTTTTATTATTTCTTAAAAAGTCCAGCTTTTTAGTTAGGATTTCTAAATATTTAGACCTATATTCTTATAGAATTGTCTGTGTACAGAGTTTTATTTACCTCTTTGGCATAAAAAGTGAATTATATGATTAGGATCAAAAGATTTAGAACTGGAAGGGATTTTAGAGACTATCTAGTTCAATTCCCTTATCTTATAGATGAGGAAACTGAGGATCAAGGAAGTGGTGACTCCCCTGTAGTCGCTGTGCCAGAAAATGGTTAAAAAAAATAGTGATTTGAGCACAGGGTTCTTGACTCCTAACCCAAAATGTTCTATTTTCTGCCTAGTTCTTTCTCTGATTTATTTGAAAAATCTTAGCAATTGATATTCCTGTGTTTATCCCCCTTCAAAGGTATTCCTTTTCCAGAAGAAAAACATTTCACCAGTAATGAGGAATTACAGAGGTAGAGCCATAAAAGAGGGTTGATAAAAGTTTAAACATGGAGGTTCATAACAGAAGGAGAGAATGAGAGTTGACAGGGAGTGTCACAGTTAGTCCCCCCTTGGTGGTTTCACTAGTATGTGCTGTTCAAAGGAAAATTTTAAATAGTTAATGAATTCTACAGCCTAATTTTCACAACTGATATTGATGGAGGAAAGGACATTAAACTTGGCTGATCATCTATCTACCAATGTGGCCCAAATGACTTGTACAAGGTGAGGCACAAGTTTAAGACTAAAATGCAGGTCAGCTGATACAATATGCTATTCTTTCTATTAAGGGACTTCTTAGAGCTTGTTTTTTAAAATTATTTTGGTAACTCAGTTAAATATAATTGGTTTTCTTTGTAATTCTACATTTTTTATTTTATGCATTTAAAAATAATCTTCTGAGAAGAGATCCCTAGACTGCTAAAGGGGCCTGGGACACAAAAAAAGGTAAAGAATCTGCCCTACCCTATGCAGACTAGCCAATTTCAAAGCTCCATCTATGTAGGTACACACTCCTTTTATAATATGGAGAAGAATAAATTATTTTTTCTTTCTAAAACTATTTTCTTTTCTTGATACAATCTTTATACTAGGAACACAGTCACAGTTCTGCTGGATGTAGTTTTCTAACTGTTTAAATTCTTATTCTCATGATAAAGTGGGGAAAGTGGCATTGAACTAATCCTTTCTTGAGAACATCTTAACATTATAAGAAGAACAAAGTGGTACAAAATGTATTCAGCCTCACGGATTCCTCTAGATTGTAGCCAGAATAGAAAATGGCAGAATGTATTAATTCTTAAGATAAAACTATAATAGGAACAGAAAATGGTGCAAGATGAATTAATGTAGTGACCAACTTACATCTGGAAAGTCCAATCTTCTCTTAATGTCACAGATGTCTTCTCTTCACTTGTCATCTCTAAAGAGAATAGTGGGGAAGCATTCTTATTCCAGGGAACCCAGGTAAAGGGCTTCATTGAATGGGACTTGCATAGTGATAATAAAAGAGATTTAGGCCTGCTGGGTAGCTAATGAAATACCCAAATGGATCTGGGTTGCCATGCTTTGAATGTTTCCTTCCTTTTGACCCATGCCTGCCAGCCCACTCCCTCTCTGTGACCCTTTTCCACATCCTTCCAGCTGCTTGTCACAGGTGATCTACACAATTCTATCCTCTTCTAACATCACAATGAAACTAGTATGCTTCCATTAGTTTTCTCTTGGTCTTATTGTGAAACCATCCTCTTTTTTTTCAATCATACATTTCTTTGATGATAGTGTCTATTTTGATTCTTTTTCATGGTTCCTTATTTGTTCTGTGTTGCAGCGCACACCCATTATGCTTCTATCCATTACCCTCTCAATGAGTCTCAGGTTTAATTCTTCAGACTGCAGTGTTCTGGATCTGACAGTCATTGAACAACTTTGATAGAATATTAATATTATAAAGATAGGGCTTTGTTTCTAGGAGATGTTTGGGGACATTAAATCAATTAGAAAATGTTTCTGAAGTCCCTAATCTGGGCTAGATATTATATTAAGTACTGGGAATGCAAAGACAAAGATGAATCCCTGTCCCAAGGATCTTCTTTTCTATTAAAAGGTAGCTAGGGTAGTGGGGGTGGGGTGGGAGGAAACCCGAACATAAATAAATCCATACAAAATGGAAAAATAAATACAAGGTAAATACTTAGTAGGAACATAACTACCCTCTTCCTACTCCTATCACCACCACCACTACCACCACTACCACTGCTACTACTACTACCACCACCATTACTACCACTGCTGCTGTTGCTACTGCTCCTCCTCCTCTTCCTCCTCCTTCTCCTACTACTACTACCACCACTATCACCACTCCACCACCACAATTACTACTACTACTACTACTACTACTACTACTACTACTACTACTACTATTACTACTACTGGTTTGACCTGGGTTTGAATTCTACTTCTGATATTTACCATCTATGTTATCAAGGTGTGTTTGGAATCTTCAGGGAGATCCGGTACTTCTGGTGTGAGGGTTTGTTGAGCCTTTTCCAGGGCTGCTCATCCACCTTAGATGTCCATCTGTCACTCAACTCTAACCTGAGGCTCCAAAAAGCTATAGCTGTGAATCAGCCATACCCAGTAAAACCATCTCAGCAGATGACTAAAACAGGTTGAAGGTAATCAACAGGCTTCAAATCCATGGGTGAGTTGGGAGGATGCCTACACCAACCTGTGAAACCTTTTCTCTGCAAAATGGGCAGATGAGAACAATTTCCAATAGCCATGAGGGCAGCTAACACAGGCACTGTGGAGCACTTAGAGCTTGGTCAGACATTGAAGATGCCAAGGTCATCCACTGCATCCCAGGTCATCACCAGTTTTCCTGATGTTTTTCTCACCATTGGATTTCAATGATGGTGTAAGAGAAAGTGAGGCTGACTATTTAGGACAAACAACAACATAGCACTTAAAGGTTTGGGAAAGCCCAAACATGTCCACAAATTTGATTCTCACAATAAAACCTGGAGGCAAGCGTTATTCGTATCCCCATTTTACAGATGAGGAAACCAAGGCTGAAAGAAATTAAATGACTCAGTGTCTGAGGTATGATTTCAAAGGGGATATACCTGATGTTAATTCTAGCACTCTTATCTATTATACTAATTCCTGAAAGGATCAGGCAAGGCTTCCAGTAAAAGGAATTTCAAAGTAAATATGAGACAGAAGAAAAGGCAGAAAGTAGACTAGGACTGTGCCCTCAAGTTCTGAGATTCTTTTTTCTCTCTCTAGGTTTTCTTCTGACCACCATCTCCCAATCTACTCTTTCTTCTATCAGTCCCTCCTCTTCTTTTCCCATTAGGGTACAATGATTTCTATGCCCAACTAGGTGTGTATGCTATTCTCCATTTGGCCAGTTCTACTTTCTAAGGAGTTCTTTTCTTTGATAAATGTTTGTACAACTTTCTCCATTTTTGTGCTTCCTTTACCAAGCTATTGACTCTTTTTTTCATGATTCTCTTGCATCACTCATTTCTTTCCCCAATTTTTTTTCCTATACTCTTAATGATGTTTAAAATCCTTTTGAGCTCTTCCAGGAGTTTCTTCTTCAAATGAAAAGGTTTTGACATTGCTGTCCTCTTTTGAGTTGTACTTTGATCTTCCCTGTTAATAGTAACTGTTAATAGTAACTCTCTATGGTCAGATTCTTTCTTTTTTTTCATTTTTTTTTTTTTGCTCATTTTTCACAGCCTATTTCCAGGCTATTGGACCCTGATCTTGGGTCGAAGGGGGAACTGTACCAAGTTCCTTGCCCTGGGAGAGCAGAGTCTTATCACAAGTCTGCTGCTGGCTTGTCCAGATACCATTTGCACTATGTTCCCCTTTTACTCAAATGAGACAGACCTTTTCTGTTGACTTTCTAAGTTTCTCAGGGCTAGAAATAGTTTCATTATGGGATGAAATAAAAAGTCAAGAGACAAAGCTTCTAGGTAATTAATAATCAATGTCTTAAATAGGCTAGCTAATAACCAACAGATTGATAATCAGTGGTTTCTCTCAGGAACTAAAGAGCAAGACATGTAGAGATTGGAAACCTTAATATACTTTTGGAGAAGGGGGTGCTCCTGATGGGTGAAAATCAACTCCGATTGGTGAACAATTAATGAGGGGGTAGACTAAAAAGTCTTTAACTCCTCCAGATGAGAATGTGGCTTGATCATGAGACTCAGTCACCTCCAGCAATCTGGACAGAGGACTCCATCTCTACCCAGATCACTCTGATTGATTTTCTCCTTCATGAGCTGAATCACCCTAAACGTTAATGCAAGAGTACAGGCTCATTGTTCTGGGGCAAAAATTCACCTAGATTAGATTCTGTTTATACTCTGAACAGAAGTAAGTTCTCCTAATTGGATGGGTCCTACTCAAGGTTGAGGAACACGTTCATAAAGCAGTAGGACAATCTCATCTATCAACTGCCCTTCAGAGGCTGGCTGACTGACCTATAGGGGCTGGCCCTTGAATGAAGAAATAAAAAGCCTGGATCCTAATTAATAATGGATCATTAATATTATAGAAAATAATCATTTTAGGGGCAGCTAGGTGGTGCAGTGGATATAAAACACTGGCCCTGGAGTCAGGAGGAACTGAGTTTAAATCCAGCCTCAGATGCTTAATAATTACTTAGCTATGTGGCCTTGGGCAAGTCATTTAACCCCCTTGCCTTGAAAAAACCAAAAACCAAATAATCATTTCTCTTAACTCCATCCTATTGTTGTTTCTGTTGTTGCATAATTAATTTTGAGACATAATTTTATAGTTGTTTGGAGGTAAATTTGGAGTACAGGAGAGTTCCTGCTTTTTCCACTATCTTAGCCCCCTTCTCTGTTTTCATGACATCTCTCTCTCTCTTATTTCTCCTTTTACTATTTCCTCTCAACCTATTTTTCCAGATCATTATACATGCCACTCACCCTAACTATGGGCAATGCCCAAGGCTCTCTCCTGGGTCCTCATCTTTTCTTTCTTTCTTTACTTTCTCCCTGAATGACTCTATCACCTTCCATGGGTTAATTATCACTTTTTGCAGATGATAGATCAATATATCCTGTTCTAGTTTCTCTTCTGAAATCTTGTCCTGCATTGCCAATTGCCTTTTGTGTTTTTCCAAGCAGAATGCACCAGAGACATCTCAAACTCAACATAGCCAAACTCAATTCATTATCTTTACACTAAAACTCATCCTTCTTACAAATATCTCTATTTCAATAGAAGTCACTATCACCCATTCAGATAGCCAAGTTCATAAACTGGCAGTTATACTAGACTCCTTACTCCACATATTCCAATAATTGACAAATATTGTTGTTTCTCATTTCTATAGCATACTTCACATTTGTCCACTTCCTTCCATTCACATGGCTACCATCTAAATTCAGGCCCTTTTTATCACTTGGATTATTGTAACACCCTCCTAATTGATCTCCTTGCATATAGTTTCTCCTTTCTCTATTCCACCTCCATGCTGCTACCAAAGAGACTTTTCCTAAAGTGTGAGTCTGACAATGTCATCCTTCTACTTGAAAAACTACATTGACTCACTATGCTCTCTAGTTTCCTTTATAAACTCTTGTTTGGTAAAAAACTTAATAATTTGGATCCAATCTACCTTTCCAGGTTCATTATATACCACTGCCTTGCCAGAATTCTGTCACCCAGTCAGACTGTCCTTCTTGCTGTTCCTCATGCACAATTCCCTATTGTCTACCTTCATTTCTTTGTACTGGTTTCACAATTTGCCAAGGACAATCCATCTTGTTTTCCTCTTGTTTAGTTCTGGTTCCAATTCAATGTCCATTTGCAGTGTTTGTAATAGCAGCTAGATACTGAAGTACTTATCTAGACAAAGATTTCAAGTATAGCCACCAGAGTTGTCTATTCTCCTATAGTTGGGGGGGGGGATCCCCTTGGAAAGATGGCCAAGTGTTTGTTTTTCAAGGGACAAAGAATTAGGAAACCCTTTTTTTGCTCAAGGGTCAAGAAATTTAAAAAACTCCACCATATTTATTTAGCATATTTAGCATTTTGATATGTGTACTTCTTGAAGAGAAGGTAATGAGCTGATTGAGTGTTCCTCCTATTCTTATTATATATATATACATATATATACAGATAATTTATATAATATATATATAATATAATATAATATATATATATATACTTTAATCTGTAGAATGAACAGATTGGACTAAATTAAGAACTCCAAACTTAGAGTATATAGGAACATTTAAGGAATATAAGAACCTTGTTATACAACATGAAGGAATATTTGGTAAATTAATTTTAATTATTTCTTATGTGAGAATGCATGGTAAACTCTGGAAATTAATTTCTTTCATATTTAGTAGGTTTATGTGAAAACTTTTTTTCTTATGTACTTATGCATGATTAAATTCATTTTGAATAGTGTTTTTTTGGAAAGATTACTAAAAATAAGATTGCACAGAGACAGGAAAAGGTTGGTAACCCCTGGACTAGAAAGTATCCAAGTGTCTTACTGGTTTTAAATATCTATGTGATGTGTGCATCCATGTGTGTTTTGATTTAGGTTCACAGTTGCAAAATGCCCCAGGCTTGATTGGAAACCCAGTTAAATCTCTCTCTCTCCATCTCTCTGTCTGTCTCTTTGTCTAATTATATCTCTGCCCCTTTCTCTAATTCCCTATAATTCCCTATCTCTCTACCACTACTTCTGTCTCTGTCTTTCTTGTTTCCCCGCTGCCCCCCACCCCAGGCCTAGCTCATCATTCCGTATATAGTAGGCATTTAATAAATTTTTGAATGAATACTTGGTGCAGATATCATCATGACTGTAAAACATCTCATTAGAGTTGATGTATTTATAGCTGCATACATTTGCAGACTTTTATAGGCTGTTTACTGCACTGAGCAATGGAGGAGAATGCTGAAGAATCGTGGTTAATTCGTGAAGTATTATCAGGTGGTTGGTCCTTCCAACATTACTGTGACATCATAAGCCACTGGGGGAAGACCCATGTTGCCTCCTGTGGTTGCAGCAGAACTTTGAAATGTTCCAAATGTTCCCTATTTTCCCCATCTTCTAAAACCTGATCTGATTGCTAATTCTTAATCAGTGCCACTGTTCTTTGAATCAGAACGATGCTGCTCATTTGATTGGCAGCATTATTGTCTTTATTTTTAATTTTTGTGGGGCTGTCAATTTGATTTCAAATTTTTCCCCATGTGCACTGACTGATTGAAGACTATGCGGTTGTACTATCTGAACTATGCATTAAAGCTTTTTAATAACATCAGAGTCATGTATTTGGAGTACTGTTTTATTATGGCTGAATTGTGATTTAAGAAGCCAATCTGTTAACTATAGATAATAAGCAAGAGAGAACTGTGAGTTATTCTAACATTCTAAGCCCAAATAGCAAATAATATTATTAGCAAGGCTCCAGAGTCTTTATTTCTATTCAACACATTTTAGCTACTGAGACATTTTCTTGACCTAATTTTTATGGATGAAGCCCATGGATTTTGGGCTATTCTTTCTCCTATGTCTTTCTTACTCTTGTGCCTTCCATCTTTCCCTCCCTTCACCCCGCCCCCATCCTTTAAACAATTAAAACAGAAGAGGATAGCAGTTAGTGTTTGATGTGCTCTTCCTTTATTCTCCCTCTCCTTTTTAACCCGTGGCCCCCAAACTACGTTTTGTTTATTATTCTTTGACTTATGGAGTAGCCATAAAATTTCCACCCATTTCTTTCCTCTCTCTTGATGTTTTTCATTTCAACTTTTAAAATCTTTTTATTCTATTTTTAAGGAAAAATGTGGGATTTTTAGTGACAATAATTTGGATTAATGACAGAACATCTGAGCTTTAGTTTTGGAAAATAAAAGTCAGCCTTTGAAAATGAAAGGAGTGGGCACACTTGCTTTCTTCCACCATGGAAACCCAACGAGATCGAATGATCTTCTTTTCCAGAGAAATTACCTTTAAAATGTTCCCTTTCCACTGTTTGGATGGCTAACACATATAACATTTACTTTTTATTTTAAAAGCTTAATCAGGAGCAATAAAATCCCTTGATTAAGCATTTAAAATAAAAGTTAAAAGAAGCTGCCATGGATAAGTATTAGGAAATCATCATGTGTCTGGCAGTCAATTAGACTTCAAATAGGTTCTTTTTCAACATGGAAATTGCAATTCATGGACTTGACATTACTGCTTATTAGTATTTTAGGCTTCATTTATATAATTTTATTCATACGTACAGTATATTAGGGAAGAGAGAACAAGTTTTGACAAGTTTAGAATAGACTGGCATCGAAATTTCCAACAGGAAAACTTGAATTCCATTTCTCATTTGCTCACCTGGGCTTCTTTGTCTAGAGAACAGAAGGCACTGAGCAGGCATCCTCTGGTATGATGGAATCTGGGCCAACCAGAATTTTGAGAAGGTAAATGTTAAATGCTGCAGAAGCTCAAGTTAATTCTCCAGCAGACTATTCAATTCAAAAAAAGGGAGGTAGAGGTGTAAAAAGAAGAGTGATCCAAATTAAATAATAATAACAATAATAGCTACTATTTATATAATACTATATTACAACACACTTTACCAAAATTTTATTTTGTTCCCACCACAACCCAGGGAGAGACATGCTGTTATTATTTCCATTTTACAGATGAAGAAATTTAGGACAGAGGTCAAGTGAGACTAGATTTTAACTGATCTTCCCTAGTCTAAGTTCAGTGTTCTTTTCACCATGCCACCCTTCTTATTATCATAGTTTGCAGAAAGGTTTTATTATCTTCCTTTTACATTCAAGGAAAGTAAGGATGAAAGAGTTAAGTAAGGGACTTGCCTTGGGTTACATAACTAGTAAATGTCTGAGGTTGAATTTGAACTCAGGTTTTCCTGACCAGAGTCCAGTACACTATTGAATGCACCATCTGGCTGCCCCCTTCATACTTGTTTAGTGCTATGCAAAAAACTAAAATTTATCTTATGTACTTTTCACTAAACACATTAACATTTAAATAATAATCAACCCTAATTGTGTTTAGACAAGTCCAGTAAGTGCTGCATCATGATAGTTGAGATGTCTATTTAATATATGGATTCCTGAATAACACCTAAATTAATTTGAAGTCTGAGCAAAGAAAACATGTCATGTTGTTAGAAAGATATGTGAGGTATATAACCTATATTGGATTGTTTACCATCTCAGAGAGTGTTGAGAGGAGAGAGGACTAGAATTGAAACTCAAAACTTTTAAAAATAGTAAAAATTTTTGTAACATGTAATTGGGGGAGAGTATTATTTGTTTTTAAAAAAAGAGAGTATGATGGGGCTACAATTGAGAATGTAGCCCAAATATGACATCCTCTTGTTTGCTTTCATTTTCACATCTGTAGAACTCAAATTTTTTTCTACTTTCCATTAGGGCCTTTAGAAATTCCTCTTGGAGCCTCTCTCTCTCTCTCTCTCTCTCTCTCTCTCTCTCTCTCTCACTCTGTGTGTGTGTGTGTGTGTGTGTATGTCTCCCTGTGTATATCTGCATTATTGCCTCTGTCTCTATCTCATTTTCTGTCTCTCACTCTGTGCTTCTCTGTCTCTGTCTCTCTTCTCTCTGACCCCTCTCTTGTATAATTCCTGAACTCTGTTGGATTCCTTTCAGGTCAGGGCCTGGAATTTGAAGTTTTTCTCCTCTCAGCTTTGGAATTCTTTTTTTTGTTTGTTTGAATTTACCTCCTCCTTTAAGATGCAGTCATATCCATGCAAGCTGCCAAGTTCGGTATATCTAAATGCCACTAGATCAGGTTATGCTGCCCATCCATAAGTCCATCCAAGTCATCTTGTCACCTGCCCTGTCCTTGCCCATGCAGCATACACCCTTCTTTCTCTCCCTACCACACTTTGTGCCCTGAGTACAATATGGCTCTCTATGGTTCCTTTATCCACTCAACAGCCCTACCACACTCAAAGTTTTCTCTCTATTATCTGTACCCTCATTATCACCAGTAGTCATTTCTTGAATTCTCATTTATCAGTGGTTCCTCTCTTTGACTTTCCAGACCCAAACTCTCCCTGCTATTGTCTACTTTCCTATTTGTACTATCTTCTCCCATTAGGATAAAAAAATTCCTTGAGGATAGGAACTATCTCAATATTAGTATTCCCATTTCTTAGCCTAGTGAACATAATAAATGTTTAATAAAGGCCTTTTTTTCCCTTTTATTTGTACCAACAGACTTTCTAGTCAAGGTAGAGAATTTGAAAGTTCAGTAAGACACCTTTCTGTTTCTGCTTCCAGTCCTCATTGAATGATTCAACCAAACTGGTGAGCCATAAGTAATTTGATTGGCCACATTTTTCAGCCTGCCACATGATGATGGTGACAATGACAATAGGAACAAATTAGAGTATTTCTCTTTTCACTGGTTTTTAAAAAACTAGATTATAAGCTCCATGAGAACAGGAATGTATCTATTCTAACCTCTATGTCCCTCAAAACTCAGCTAACTAGTACTCTGCACAGAGTAGGACAGAGGATCTGGATAAGTCCTGGACCTGTGATTTCATCAGTAGAGAGAGTTCTGGGTAAGTTCTGTCAGTGCAGGACTAAAAAATAGTTGTTGAATCAAATTTATTCAAATATTTTTGTTGTCACTCCAGTTAAATGAAATCTGACAGCCCAAAGAACAAAGGTTTCTGTAGAAGAACAATGCAGAAGATCTTAAATGCCCTGGTACTTTGTAAGTAAGATCACATTATGCCCTGATTTCCACATTTGTCTAGATGAGAATAATAGTACATTGTCAGCCTACCTTCCAGAAAATCTGTAACAGAGGAAGCATACTATAGTTCCCAGTTATACAGTAGTGGGAAGAGTATTGGGTTCCTCTTCTGCCATTTACTAAGTGACAGTCACCTTGGGCAAGTGACTTAACTCATTTAAGCATTAGTTTCCTTATCTGTAAAATGAAGGGATTCTACTAAATGGCCTCTAAGATTCCTTCATATTCTATGGTTCTGAGCAACGGGATGTTTCATAAATACACTATCCATAAATTAAAGCAGTTACAGTCCCAGTTACTTCGTTTAGTAAGACATTCACCATATTGCATTGGAACACAGATGATAAAGTAGCATTAAGGGGCCATAAAACCCACATACCACTGGGAAAACATGATTTCTATCAGTAAGTTGTCGATGTAGGTGTCCTCGACATCCTTTGCCCTAGAGACAGACTAGCCATCCAACTTTCATTTTTTGGAACTATGTTCCGTACTGAGAAACCTATGTTGCCAGTATTCTGAACCCTGGGGGCATAATTTCTGGAAACACCACCTCCAGAAGGTGTGCTTCCCATAAATGGTGCCATAGCTAGGAGAAGCATTGATTGGTGTATATGTACCTTGTACTGTGGCATTGTTGGGTGCTTCAAGTAATAACAGCAAAAACATCTGACTGCCAAGTACAAAAAGACAAAAAGATACTCCTGTGGGTAGTAAAAAAAATGCTCTCAGCTTGTAAGCTTAAGCTCACAGCTCCCCCCATCTCCATTTTGGAGATACCTGAAATGTTCTGAATTGGTTTGGCGTCTTTCCAATTATAATCTGTTTGTAATCACCCAGGGTCTGGTAGCATCAACCAGTGTTATGAGGGAATTAATTCTTTCTATGTGACAGTTGTTAGTGTAATTCATGTCCTTGTTTTTAATTGCTGGATCAAATTACTTTGTAGATTATTTCATGTTTCATCCCAAGAGAAAGGAGTAGGAAAATGCACAGTGCCTGTAGTGACTTTACTTGTTTTGTCTGCTAGGGGGGAAAAAAAGAAGGGGGAAAAAAGACAGAATTAAAAAGATTGACTTTCTAAACAAAATGACTCTTTCCTGTCCTCAGAGTATATTTTGGAAGGCTTTAGATTGGAAAGTCAGCCTGAGTAAACCTTTTTCTGTTTAAACACTGGGAGCTGAGTTTATTTTCATAATGGCTCTGCCAAAATAATGGCTACAAAGGTCACAACGCAATATCTCCTAATAAATATCTTGAAAGAGTTTATAATTCAGTGCTCTTTCCTTAAAAAAAGCACCTTGTAGATAAGAAATTAATGAGATTTAGAATAATTTATTAAGGAACACCTAATAGACTCTCGTGAGATTCAAATGTCAAGATGTGGGAAAAAGCCCACAGAAGAAATTCAGCAAATGCAAATTCTATTTAAGGACACAAAAAAAAAAAAAGAAAAAAGAAAAGGAACTTGACAAAGAGTATTTGAAAAATCCCCTGAATGTTTATTTTTTGCAAGCCTGAAATTTAATTCTTGTGTTTGAATAAATACCTCTTAGATCATTCAATCACTCAGGAACTTCACCACACCAAACATCATGCCCCCCCCCATTGTCTGTACCCTCAGCATTACCAATAGTCATTTATTGAGTTACTTATTCACCAATGGTTCCCCTGTATGAGGATAGAGAGGTAAAAACCTCAAAGCACACCGGTTCATAACTGGAAAGTTACTATTTATGTTATTTCTGTGATGTGATGAGCCAAATGAAGAGCAAAACGAATTTCTAACAAATGAACTTTCCCCATACAATTCCACAAGCTGCTAACATTCATATCCCTTCATAAAGAGTCAAAACATAAATGATAAATCAGAGTGGTAAATCAGTTCTAAATTAGAGAGTGGTGATCTCTTAAATGCTAGCAGCAAGGACATTGATAACTACTGTGACACTAATGACTACTGCTGGTGCTCTCAGGGAATACACAGAAATTGGAGAGATACAGGAACCAAGGGCTAGCTGGGAACCAACAGAGCCAAAGCAGACCCATGATCTGGTGTACTTAATATCAGTTGGGATGGTTCCCTGGATCAAAGGCCCTAAGCAATTCAGAAAACTGTTGTGTCAATGGAAACAGGTCCTGAAAATCAGAGGAAAGGGGACATCTGTATGGGTTCAAGGGGAAAAGCACTTCCTAAACTGTAAGCCCTATGAGGGTCAGCCTCTCACTTTATTGAAACTTTGCATCTCCCCCAGTGCTTGGCAGAATGCTATGCATACAGTGGATGCTTTGGGCTTCTTAGATGCTGGACTTACTAGTTAAGTTTCACAGTTTGGTGACTGATTCTGCATATGAAATCCAGAGATTCTTTACCTTGGGGTCTGTGAACTTAAAAAAACCCCTGCATTTTGATACAATTGATTTCATTCATTTTATTTTGAACACAGACAAGCTTTAGCCTATAAAGGGATACACAGATTTCACTAGATTGCCAAAAGTCTCCAAAGCACAAAAAAAAATTTTTTTAGAAACCTCTGATCTATTCAAAGAAAGACAGGTAGAAAGTTGGAGAGCTGAAGCCCAAGTAGCAAAATCAGATTTCTACTCCTTGAACAGGTTGATTTAATTGGAATAGAAAAATAAATAGGCATGTTAATTAAGAGGCACCTAGGTATGGTAGAAAGAGTTTGGGTCTTGGAGTTAAAAAGACCTGAGTTCCAGTCTTCCCTCAACCACTCAACTGTGTGACACTGGACCAGTCATTTACATTCTTTGTTTCAAATTACTTATCTGCAAAATGAGAACTATAAGAAGCACCTACCTTATAGGATTGTTGGAAGGATCAACTGAGATACTGTTTTGTAAATCTTAAATTGCCAAATCAATGCTAGCTATTAAGAAGAGATGTATGCCTGTAATTTCTCAGGTTAGTTCAGAAAAAGACATGACGATAGCGTTGCTTTCTCTACCACAGCCTGAACACCCAGGGGCTTGATTGAAATGACGAAATGATCATTAGAGACTAAGTAGTAATATCCTCCTTAGAGAGATGAATGTCCCTGCAGCTTAAAGCTTTGCACCCTGAACAGAACAAAGACCCCTAAGGACCAGAAGACCTCTAATCACCAAAAATCCTTGTAAGTTAAATGGAAAGAACACTAAGATTCATTTTTTTTCTCCAAACCTATTATTTCATTGGTACAGGGGATTCCCTTTACCAGTCCAGATAAGAAATAGTTCTGTCATTTATTGTCCTAAGAGAATCTTGGAGGCACTCAGATACCAAAATGTATCAGATAGGATATTTAAACAGGTCATTCTAACTCCAAGACCAGTGCTATGTATTAAAATATGGTGATTTTTATAGAACATACAATTAATAGAAAGAAGGGCAGCATAAGCCATAGCAAAAATGTAGCTTTTTTTCAGGGTTCAAAGGTGATTGTTATTTTGATAACCCAAATTTACCAAAGCATTATATTCTAAAAATTCATATGTAAAGTGATTGTTTTACATTAAGAAAACATTTTCCTTTAAAAATATTACAAATGGGGGCATCTAGGTGGCACAGTGGATAAAGCACTGGCCCTGGAGTCAGGAGTACCTGGGTTCAAATCCGGTCTCAGACACTTAATAATTACCTAGCTGTGTGGCCTTGGGCAAGCCACTTAACTCCATTTGCCTTGCAAAAACCTAAAAAAAATATTACAAATGGCATTTATCTAGAGAATAAGACTTTATTAACAGTACTAAGTACTAATCATCCTAAAAAACAGTTTCCTTGGGAAAATACAGTGGTTAAAATCAAGACAACAGAAACATAATTACCCTCTGCTGTAGCATCCTGGCTTCTTTCATTCTCATTTACTTGACTGAGAAAGTGGAGAATTTTCCCAATTCTGTGGGGTAATTGACTAGAAAAGGGGGGAAATAAAGGAAGGGTAAAAATTGAATAGGTGCTTCGAAAGAAGGGAATAGGGACTCCAGAGAGTGCAAAGGAATGGGACTAAAAGTCAAGGCAAGGGACTCTAGGGGCCTTGGGAGTGGGAATCTAAAGGGTCTGTATTACTAAAGTAAGCAGTCTCTGTCATTCTTTGCTTTTAAGTGGCCTCTTGGTCAGCCTTTCTTTTCTTCCAGCAGTAGGGTGTAACTGCCTGTTGCTCTTTCTTCTACCAGTAGATCTTGCTGATGCTGGATTCTACTGAAACCACAATGGAGAAAGTCTCAATGTGGAAAGAATAATTCAGTATTCACAATGATACCAAGTTTCAAGCCTATGGGTCCCTAGTATTTAAAAGATGGAGAAGCTTATAACATCTCCAACAGTATAGCTAGACACATAGTGGATACAGGGAGATAGCAGCATGGCAACTTTGTAATACAAAATCCACAAAAGGAAAATACAGTCCATGTGTTCAAGAACTGACATGCCTATTGGGTGCCTTATTATTGCTCTCAGGACTTAATCAACAAGGATGTGATCTTCTGGCAAGGGAAGACCAGATCAGGAAACAGTGATTAACATGAACTTTGTTTATAAGAAATGGTACATCATGCTCCCAAATGACTTGATATGATATTGGCTCAGCCAACATAGAACTTGGAAATTGTAGGATCTGGGGCAGGTTGGAAAAATTGATATGGGGAAATGGCTGTTTCTCATCGGTGATTCTACTGAAACTTTCTTATTGGTTGAACCTCAAGTTCCCTGAGTTAGGTGGAAGTGGAGGCAAAGATGGAAATTGAAGAATTCCAGCAATTCATGTGCTTGGAAAGAAGTTAAAGAAAATTAGTAATTCAGAGAATTATAGGCACAGAATAATATTGTTACAAATTTTGATAATCTCCCCCATTTACATATGGGGAACTGATTTTTGTAATTTTCCCTGCACTGTTTTTTAAAAATTTTATTTATTTAAGGAAATGGTATTAAGTGGCTTGCCCAAAGTCACACAGCTAGGTACTTATTAAGTATCTGAGGCCAGATTTGAAACTCAGGTCCTCCTGACTCCAGGGCTGGTGCCCTTTCCACTTCACCACTTAGCTGCCCATCCCTGCACTGTTAAAACGTTTCCTCTTGACCTTTACTTTGACCCTGGTCATTTGCTCTCACCTGTGTGTCAAGCTAGATTAAGCAGACCCGACAATATATCACCTTAATCCAGGTAGGAGACTCTCCTACAGTCATTCCTCCAAAGCAGTCTCTCAAGTGCAAGATACTGACCACTCCCCAAAATACCACCCCTTCCACAAGCCCTGAAGGGGCATTTAAGGGGAGTCTGGCACATGCCTCACTCTCTCCACCTTGCTCTTTTATCTTGTCTCTCTCTCTCTCTCAGTGTATTAGCCAGCTGCTGATCTGTCTGTTTAAACGATTGTGCCCAAATTCCACGTGGTCTCTAAAGAATTCTTAACTTCTTCTTGTTTTCTTTTTTTGTTTTGAAACTACTTTTTTAATAAATCTGTGTTTTTCTTTTTATACCCATCCTCTGAGGTCAGATGGCTTGTGAGGTTTTCACTTAAACCAAATCAATCATCTGTCATCACTAGGATCCCACTTAGTACTATTCAATATTACTGGAATTTCCCTTTGAAAGATTCATCAGGAGGCAACTAGGTGGCGCAGTGGGTAGAGCATGGATCCTGAAATCAGGAGGACTTGAGTTCAAATACCCACTCAGACAAGCTTGCTACTTAGTTGTCTGACCTCGGACAAGTTACTTAGCCCCATGGCCTCGCAAAAATAAAAAAAAAAAAGAAAGATTCATCAGGTATATAAGTTTCTCTTCCTGACATTGTAAAATACTTTGTAATGTATTAAATGCTGTGCACTATATAGTAGACATAATATATTTATATATTTTTTAAAATTCTCTTTTTTAAATAGGTAATGAAGTGATGGTCCTGATTTATGTAATCTTTTTCTACATTACTACTTATTTATTCCTTAGAATGAGAATCCATTTTAAGGATTTTTAAAAATAAGTATTATTAATTCAGGAAGCAGAGCAGTAAGCTAAGAACTTTAAGCTATATTTAATGGCTCAAGATTTAAGTAGATCTTGAGGTAAGAGTTTTAATTATATCCATCTTTAATCATTCCCTTGTCTTTGGGACTGAATAAGGAATTAGTAAAACTTCATGTATGAGGGGCAAGGACATTTTAAATTATCTGTTTTTCATATTCCCAATAGAAACATAGTAACATTTTTGGTTTTGTGGTATATCTGAAGATATATATTGAGTTTGACTTTCCTCTCCCTTCTCTCTCTCTCAGAAGGAGAGCAGGTTCATGTAAATGAATGCTGTCATCAGCATATGTTTGTGGAGGATGGACTGAAGTGGATGAAGGATATGTAGAGAATACATTTGGTCCAGGTGAATGCAAGCAATGGAACTTGGTGCATAACCACAGAGTCCAACATGAACTACAAACTGAAGGTGAAGGAACTCAGGCTTGATTCCAGTCCTGAATTCTCATGAAATGTTTCTAGTTCACTTTTGACGAATGCCTCTTATTGTCATTTCTCACATGAAATTCATATCTCATTGGTGACAATGCAGTGTAGTGAAAAGTTCACTAGATGAGGAACCAAGGGATATAGGAAGGTCAGAACAGTTGTCTTCGTGTATTTGAAAGGTTGTGACATTGAAGAAGAATTTGCTTTGTTCTATTTTGGCCCTAGAGGGTAGAACCAGGAACAGCACAGGTTGAAAGGGAAGAAAAGGAAGATGATACAAAGACACAAATTTAGGCTTGATAAAAGGAAAAACTTGTGAAGCCCTAAAGTTGTTCCAAAAGGCAATGGACTGCCTTAAGAAATGGTGGGTCCCTCCTCATTGTCAAATCTTCAAGCAAAAAAGGTGGGTGGCTATTTGTTTTAAGTTTGTTGTGGGGTGGGGGTTCTTTTCAAGAATGGATTGGACTTGGTGACCACAGAGGCTCATTCTAATTCTGCATTCTGTGATTCTGTCCAGTCCTAGCTATTAACTTGCTATGCTCTCCCACACAATTCATTTCTTGCTGGATTTAAAGTCAAAAGACCTGGATTAAAGTCATAATTCATGAATCTAGGATTAAATCCTGGCCCTTCCTTTTATAACCTCTGTGACCTCAAGTCCCTTCATCTTTTGATCTTAGTTTCTTCAACTACCTAGGCCTTTAGGTGGTATAGTAGATAGAGTTCTGGACCTGGAATCTGGAAGACCTGATTTTCAATACAGCTTCAGATACTTACTAGCTGTGTGAGATTGGGTGAGTCACTTAACCTTAGTTGCCTCAGTTTCCTCATTTGTAAAATTCTGATAAATAGCACTAACTTCCTGAAGCTGTGGTGAAGATCAAATGAGATAATATTTACAAAATGCTTAGCATGGTGTCTGGCACATTGTAGGTGATACATAACTCACTATTATTGTTATCTATAAAATGAAGGGTTTGGAGTAGATGAATACTAACATTCCTTCCAACTTTAAAATTTTTGCAGTTGGACCAGGTCTGGAGTCAGCTCCTGAAGAATCTTCAAGTCTCCATCTTTTTTTAACAGTTTACTTACAAATTTATCTGAAGCTCCTAGAGACCAAGCCAGAAGAACTGAGTATGTTGGAGGATTTTACAATTTTGTTGAGTAAATAGATAGAGCATTTTGTGTGTGTGTGTGTGTGTGTGTGTGTGTGTGTGTGTGTGTGTGTGTGTGTGTAAAACACTATGCTAAGGACTTGGGATTCAAATACAAGCAAACAAGAAAGACCACTACACTCAAAAGCTTACATTCTAATGGGGGAATGAGCAACACATAAAGAAGAGATGGAGAGGGTGGGAGAGGGTGGGAGAGGGTACCCATAAGAGAGTGAGGTAGATTTATTCTGGAGAATGAGTCAAGTTAGAAGTGACCTGGGTTAGGGTCTTGCCCATGCTGAGAGAAGGCCTCAAGGAAGGAAGGCTACTATCAAGGAGAACTTCAAATGACTCATTTGTAGGTTATTGTTTCGAAATAATATAGACACAGAAACAGACTTTGTCACTAAAGGACCAGCTAAGTGGTATAGTAGATAGACTGCCAGGCCTGAAGTCAGGAAGAATCATCTTCCTGAGTTCAAATCTGGCCTTAGGCACTTACTAGCTGTGTGACCCTGGCTAAGTCACTTAACCTTATTTGCCTCAATTTCCTTACCTGTAAAAAGAGCTGGAGAAGGAAATGACAAACCATTCTGGTGTCTTAGCTAAAAAAAACCCAAATGGGGTCATGGAGGGTCAGAACTGAAACCAACTCAACAATAGCTATAACTATGGAGAAACTTATCTCTAAGATGGCCTTAGGAAACAATTTTTTTAACCATCACAGCCTCTTTGCAGAGGAAGCAGGGCACTTCAGGGGATTTCGGTTCAACTTTTGCCAATTTCACTTACCACTTATGTGATGTTGGGCAAACAATGTCATCTCTACAAGCCTCAGACTCCCCATCTATAAAGTGAGAGGGGTTAGACATCCCTTCCAGTTTTGTGAGCTCTCAAAAGCCCAGCTTTCAGAAACTTCTGGAGAGGTTTCAACTTGTACTGAAAGGGAATTACCACATTGATAGTAACATGGATCTTGAAGAATTTAGAAGTAGTCATGAGCTATAGAGTGTATGCATTGATCTGTTTAAACAACTGCAATGCTTACAGCTAGCAATAGCTTTCACAGTCAGGGCGCTTGTTTGGTTGGTGTGCACACTTTCTGAGCTCTGGGAATCTGGGAGAACAGATTATTGCATAGGTAGGCAAGCATTCCCTGCTGCTGAGTAGGCAGGGTCAAGGGAAGAGATCTCTGACATGCTCTCCTCCCCCTAGTAGGTCTGAGGTAGCTCCTCTTCATGCTGCACCCTGCAACAATTGATAGTCCTTACGTTCCCAAGGAGAATGGAGCTGACTAACGGATGTCCTCCAGTCAGCTTTGTTAACGTGTTAACAACTGGCCACAGAAGGAGGCTTCTGGATATGAACTGGGAAACTGAATTCCATATTTTCAGTCATGGTTTGAAGGTATAATTCCTATGCATTGGAGAAAAGGAAGGCAAATGGTTTATTGCAAATGATCTTTTAATGAAAATGTAGAGAACTTGATCAATCTGTCAGCTTGTAAAATGAAGGTTGGATTTGTAGCAATCAAAAATAATACCTTCTTTCTGCTGCCATTAGACATGCTTCCTAATGCTTCAATAAATGAACCCTTCTTGAACTGGTCATCTTTGAAATTCAAAGTTGTTTTCACTAAACTTAGAGACAGCTAGACAATGGATAGAGAGCTGGACCTGGGATCAGAAAGACTTGAGTTTAAATCTGACTTCAGACATTTACTAGCCATGTGATCCTGGATAAGTCCTTGACCTCTATCTGCCTCAGTTTCCTCAACTGTAAAGAGATGATAATAATAGCCCTCATCTCACAGAGTTGTCATGAGACTCAAATGAGATAATATTTTTAAAGCACTTATGCCAGAGCTGGCACACAGTAGGCTCTTCATTAATGTTTATCCAATCAACCTCCAAGGATTTATTAAAAATCAACTATAGCAGAGCATCTCCAAGCTGCTGCAGAGAGAACAGGAATTCATAGAGAGTGAAGTCTTACACATCTGAGGACTAGGAAAGCTGCCTTTAGGTGTGAGTGTGTGTGTGTGTGGGGGGGGTTGCGAAGATCATAGTCCTGTGATGGAACCACCTCAAAAGTCTCTTTTAAACCTTCAGTTAAGTTTTCTATTTTAACTGAAAATTGCATTGTAGCAAATTGGAATGCTTGATTGCAGGGCTCTGTCTGGTTTCCCTAATTTATAGCTCAGTGTCTGACACAGTGACTGGCACATAGTGGTGCTTAATAAGTGCGTGTTGGTTGATTGATTAATCTTAGAATCAAGGAAACAGAAAACTTTATTCCTGTTATGTCTGGGCTCTTAAACATACTATTGGGGACTTGCAGGAGAATTTCAAAACAAGTTTTGATTGCATTGGAAATGCAGTCAAAATGGTCCAGGAAAAGTTGTTTCAACATCTACACAGCTCTGCCTGGAAATCTGATGCTTGGTCCTCTGGGGGTTGTTCCAGAACACCTCGCATCTGGAGACAGGTACACGGATATAGGGGCTCTCTTTTCTCTGCCTCTAATAGTCATGTCAGGGAAATGTCTCCTCTGATAATCAGCCGGGGTACTTCTCCTAAGTTGTTTTTTTTTTTATTCTACATCTTTTTGAATCATCTTCTAAACTACCCAGAGGTCAGTCTAAGTAATCTACTGTCAGTCAGTGACAGCCCTTCTTCCTTTTTTTATCAATCAATGCCACACACCCCCTTTTTTAGGTTTTTTGCAAGGCAAATGAGGTTAAGTGGCTTGTCCAAGACCACACAGCTAGGTAATTATGAAGTGTCTGAGGTCAGATTTGAACTCAGGTACTCCTGACTCCAGGACCAGTGCTCTATCCACTGCCACCTAGCCACCCCACATCCTTTTCTTTACTTCTCCCCTTCTCTCTCTCCACTGCTTGTATGGGTGATCATGAAGCACACCTACATTGGCTCTCCTGGTTCCCAGGCTTGATGCTGACTGCTCCAAAGTGGCAGAGCACACTAACAACAATACCAACGAGAAGGGAAGACAAGTAGACAAATGAAAAGGTCATAAAAAAAAAACATAGAGAAGGAACGACAAAACCAACTTCATGAAG
This sequence comes from Macrotis lagotis, assembly GCF_037893015.1. Lineage (NCBI taxonomy): Eukaryota > Metazoa > Chordata > Mammalia > Peramelemorphia > Peramelidae > Macrotis > Macrotis lagotis. Next base: position 260,213,748 of record NC_133666.1, read on the forward strand.
ATTGGCAGTCCTGAAATTCTTGAAACCAAAAGTACTCATTCATTACCTCATCTCCAAATTGAGGCATTCAATTTTAAAGTTTTAAAAATAACAGATTAATTAAGAGCTCTCCACCCTGTCTGTCTGGTTGTCTCTCTATCTCTCTGATTTTCTCTCTCTCTCTTTGTTTCTCTGTGTATATCTCACTCTCCATCTCTCTTTATCTCTGTCATTCTCTCTGTTTCTTTCTGTCTCTGTCTCTGCCTCTTTTTGTCTCTGCCTCTTTCTGTCTCTCTCTTTATCTCCCTGTCCCTCTCATTCTCTTTCTCTGTCTCTCAGTATCTCTGTCTTTCTGCTCTCTCTCTTCCTCCCCCTCATTACTCCCATCCCAAAGGTGGAGAGGCACATGTAGATAAAAGGAGAATCTATTTCTTTCTTCATCAGGCTTAAATTCTTGACTATGAGAGAAGATGGAAATATTTTGATATTGGTCATTTGCAAAGAAAAACAAGACACAGAAAGTGAGTTGTCTGCATCCTTTCGGTACCAGTTTAATCTCTTGCCACCTGATACTGGAGTGAGGGAAAGGGCAGTGGAATTTTCAGTCAGATTCCCCCCCCCCCCAGGCAGTATACTTGGCAGCCCCTACTGAGTCCAGACTGAAAATGGCCCATGGAGCCTAAATGATTTTTCTCAACCCCAGAAATCTAGAGACCTAATATAGGTCATGACTAAGAGAGGGTAAAGACGTCAACCTAGTTTTCTCCTTTCTACAATCCATATGAAATTTCTTCTGTTAAATCTTTGAACACTTATAGAAACACTAAAGAAACAACATCTTCCTGAAATTATGTGGAGAGATAGACTTCAAAGTTTTTATATAGATACTAGCATATAATCACTGAATTTGGACTGAGAGTTAGGGCAAATCACTCAACCTCTCTGAGATTCAATTTCCTTAAGTGTAAAATGAAAGGACTGGACTAAGAAGACTTCTTAGGTCCCTTCCAGTTATAAATCAATAATCTTCAGATCTCTAGGCATCCAACAGTTTGAAGGGAGAACCTGTAGCATTCTGGTTCAAAAGTATATTTTGGGAAGTTCATAGGTTCATTCATGGATGAAAGGAGGAAATTTTGTTTTTTCTGCTGCTGTGTAGGATACAAATTTTTGCATCCATAATCCCCAGACCCAGTCAGACACAACGGTCTCTGGTTAGGAAAGACAGATGTGATCTGCAGGCTTTTTTTTCCCAACTGGACTTGATGAAGCCAGAGTGCATCATTATACCTGGCTTGTGCTTTGACAGAGGATATCAGCTTCCATTTCACAAACACATCCATTCACTCAGAGGGTTTCCTTTTCCCCCTCCTCTCATCTAAGGAGCAAAATGCCCATTACAGTGTATTCTCCCTGTCCCCAGGCCTTAATATATCTCCAAGCTGCTCTCCTCAGCATTCCGCATTATAAAATCAATCTCTATTTAAGTAAGAGAGGGATATTTATTTCTTAATTTTTTAATAATGTATTTTGTGATTTGTTATAGCTTCAGTGTTGTATTATTTATTTATTGTGCCTATAGGGTGCCTTGCCACATGGTAATAGAGGAGCTAAAGAAACTAGAGACCTAAGCAGAAAGAAGTTCAATAATATTACCACACTGTAGGACTTTAGTCCAAATTAACACTAAAACAAAAGTGCAAGGCTACACTAACCCAAGATGGTTGTTCCTAGGGAGACATTTGCTGCACCAATAGGGATGAAAATTTCTTTTTTTTCTTAGAAAGATTTTATTTATTTTGAGTTTTACAATTTTTCCCCTAACCTTGCTTCCTTCCCCCCACCCCCCACAGAAGGCAGTCAGTAGTCCTTACATTGTTTCCATGGTATATATTGATCTAAGTTGAATGTGATGAGAGAGAAATCATATCCTTAAGGGAAAAAAAATAAAGTATAAGAGATAGCAAAGTTACATAATAAGATATTAGGTTTTTTAAAAAATTAAAAATAATAGTCCTTGGTCTTTGTTCAAACTCCATAATTCTTCATCTGGATACAGATTGTAGTCTCTATTGCAGATACCCCAAAATTGTCTCTGATTGTTGCACTGATGAGATGAGCAAATCCATCAAGGTTGATCATTGGCCTCATCTTGCCGTTAGGCTGTACAAAGTTTTTCTGGTTCTGCTCATCTCGCTCAGCATCAGTTCATGCAAATCCCTCCAGGCTTCCCTGAATTCCCATCCCTCCTGGTTTCTAATAGAACAATAGTATTCCATGACATACATATATCACAATTTGTTAAGCCATTCCCCAATTGAAGGACATTTGCTTAATTTCCAATTCTTTGCCACCACAAAAAGGGCTGCTGTGAATATTTTTGTACAAGTAATGTTTTTACCCTTTTTCATCATCTCTTCAGGGTATAGACCTAGTAGTGGTATTGCTGGATCAAAGGGTATGCACATTTTATTGCCCTTTGGGTGTAATTACAAATTTCTCTCCAGAAAGTTTGGATGAGTTCACAGCTCCACCAACAATGTATTAGTGTTGCAGATTTCTCACATTCCTTCCAACATTGATCATTGTCCTTTCTGGTCATATTGGCCAGTCTGAGAGGTGTGAGGTAGTACCTCAGAGATGCTTTAATTTACATTTCTCTGATAAGGAATGATTTAGAGCAATTTTCATATGATTATGGATCACTTTGATTTCCGTATCTGTAAATTGCCTTTGCATATCCTTTGACCATTTGTCAATTGGAGAATGGCTTGTTTTTTTGAAAATTTGACTCAGTTCTCCATATATTTTAGAAATGAGTCCTTTGTTAGAAATACTAGTTGCAAAAATTATTTCCCAATTTACTTTTTTTTTTATCTTGGTTACAGAGGTTTTTGTCTGTGCAAAAGCTTTTTAATTTAATGGAATCAAAATTATCTAGTTTGTTTTTAATGATTTTTTCCATCAGGTATGAAAATTTCTAAAAAGAAAATGGACAAGCAGTAGGAAAGAGTCAATGTGGCAAATGGCAAAACCTTGAAACCATTTCATAAACCTCATAAAAACTTGGTTAACTGTGTACTTTGTGATTTTAAAAAATTGTTTTCCTTAGGGAAAAATGTATCCCAAAGTTTATTCTAACATAATGTTTTTCTTTTACTCCTTGTACGTTCACACTTGTCAAGAAAAACTGATAGGTACAGGGACAGTAATGAACTTAATTCAAAATTGCACTCTGCCAGCCTTTTGGACTTAAAACCCATTATTCAATTGTTTTTCAGGTTGGGTCCAAATCTCTGTGACCCAACTTGGGGTTTTCTTGTTAAAGATTCCTTGTCATTTCCTTCTCTAGCTCATTTTATAGATGAAGAAACAATGGCAAACAGGGTTAAAAGATTTGCCCTGTATCACACAGCTAGCAAGCGTCTGAGATCAGATATGAACTCAGGAAGAATTCAGTTTCATCACTCTGGTTGCCCCCAAAACCTATTAGGAGGTACTAAAAATAAGGAGGCAGAATTTTACAAGGACTAAGGGCAGACATCATTTTTTAATCACTAGTTAATTATTTAGTATTTGCTTCTTCCACTGTATTTTTTCAAATCATTTTTCCTTTGGTTTTGGGGGATCAAATGATTTCAATGGTCCAGTGCACTTACCTACAAATGCAGGTTAGGCACTTACCTTTAAATAAAATTCTTATAGAGTACCCTAGGGTGCTGACTTGTCCTTCTTCCCATAACCAGGTTGGACAGGAACTCAAAGTTCTCTCTTCCAGGGCAACTCTTTCACAGGAAGCTACAAAAGATTCAACATGCACAGTGTTAAAAAAAAAAAGACTTGATAAAGAAATAAAACTATCAATTTTCCTGAAGGTTCAGTGGTTTTCCGCCCCTGTAAGACATTTCCTCAGTATTACTAGTAAAATTTTAAGAATCTCTGGCTTCCTTAACCATTCTTTTCAAGGAAACTGTCACTGCTTCAGCCAGTGGTCTTAGAGGTCTACTGGCCTTTAGAAAGAGCATTACCTGGTGACCAAATATAATAATTGTTTAGGCCTCATATTTCCCAACCACTTTTAAATCCTTTGTCCACTTCAAGTCCTAAAGATCCAACTCCCCTGCCCCTTTTCCTCTAGTTTGGTTAAATGATTTTAAATACCGATTACACCATCAAACATCTTCCATTCTTGGAGAATGGTCAATTTTTGGTCAATCAATCAGTTAGTGAATTTGAATCAGGGTCTACTGAGTGCCAGTCAGTCAGATCCATAAGTACTAATTAGCCAAACACAAAATAAACAGATTTAATTATAACATTTAAGTAGCATTTACTATATGCGAAGTGCTGTTCTAAGAACTGTGTGATTATTATTTCATTTGATCTTCATAACAACCCTGGGATGCTGTGCTGTTATTAATATGTCCCCATTCTATAGATGAGGAAACTGAGGCAAACAGAAGTTAAATAACTTGTCCAAGACCACACAGCTAGGAAATAAATGTCTGAAGTCAGAGTTGAATTCAGGTTTTCCTGACTCCCTTCTCTCTACACTGAGCTGTTGATTCCTGACTCTGAGAAGTTTTCAGGTCAATAAGAGAGACCAGAAATTGGCATATGGTCTTAGTCCAAATGCTTTTAAAAGTATCATCTTAGAGGTGTCAAAAATGGGGTTCATGCTGATGCTGAGTGAAAGGAGCAGAACCAAGATACCATTATACACATTATCAACAACATTGTGAGATGATCAGCTATGATGGATGTAGCTCCTCTCAGCAGTTCAAAGACCTAAGACGATTCTGGAGACCTATATGAACGATACCATCCACATCCAGAGAAAAAACTGTGGAGTCTGAATGCATACTATGCTCACTTTTTTAAAACTTCTTTTGTTTTTCCGTCCTTTCCTATGTGTTTTTCTTTCCTCTTGGTTTCCTCTTTCACAAAGTGACTAATATGTAAATATGTTAAACACAAATATACATTTACAACTTTCACTAGACTGTTCGATGCCAAGGGGAGGTGAGAGGGAAGGGCATTGGTAGAAAAATATAGAACTCATAAATTTTCAAATGGATGAATGTTGAAAAACTACCACAGCATATAATTGGAAAAATAAAACAAAATTTCAATAAAAGTGGAGTTCATGGCAGCATGCAACCTATGACACCCTTGAGCGCTACCTGAGTCAGACTAAAATATAATAGGGAAATGTTGGATGAGATAAATAAAAATGCAACAAAACAGAGGTATAAAAACTCAGTCAATATGCAGCCTACAGGAATTTATTATAATTATGTTATTATTTTAATTTATATTATGTATGGATTTGTGACCCCCATTTTTATTTGAACTTGATATTACTGATCTAAGCCATTATGGGTTGCAAGATGTGCTTCATAGATGGGAAGTCTGGGAGCACTGAAGATTGGCACACCTTTTTTTGGCAAAAGTGCTAGAGATGAGTAGGAACACTTCAGATGCAGAGTATAATTTCTTAGCACACCAAAGAAAGTTTCAGCATTTGCTTTTGCTTGTCAATGAAGGAAGGACCTAGTAAGCAAAAACAAAACAAAACAACTATTTTTTAGACTTTTGATGGAAAGAATACAAAAGGGTATTCAGGCATCAATCTCTGAGCCTCAACACTGGGGCTGTTATAGAAGATACGTATAAGCAGTGGAGATGGTTAATATTTGCAAATAAGGATTTAACTGGGCATAAAACTCTGAGCAAAAATGAGATCCTTCTAGCTCTCAATGTGACTGATGATTCCCTGTCTTGGTTTCTTGATGTGACAGTTTTCTTCTTTTTTGATCTAACCCTCATTCTGGTTAGTTCTTCATGTATGGGTGTACTTTCTAGATTATGACTCCTTGACTAACCAGAGCAGAAATATCATGTTCTCTGTGGTTTCCAGAGTTTGTTAATTTCTAACCATCAGTCCTACCTCTTTTTAGAGGATGAGTTGTCCAAATGATAAGTGGATACTAAACAAATGACTGAGTTCTCAGTCATTATTGGCTCACCTTGTCTTCTTTTTTCAATTTGCTCTGCTTCACTGAGTGCTAGTCAAGAGACTTTAGCATAATGTTTCTTACTTCAAGAAGTAAATAGACATGTCTGGATAATTGTATGGCACATTTACTTTCATTGATTCAGTAAGCAAAACAACAATGAAACCAATACCAAACAAAAATTTATAATAAAAATAGTAAGGCATCTACAATACAATGAAGAACTTTATATTCTCCCAAATTTCAAACTCTACGCACCCACCCAAACATAGGAATGGTCCTGGCCCCCAAATTCTAAGACATATTCACCATGTATATTAGCTGTGAGATCAGAGGAGGGTGAAATCTCTGTAGGATGGTAGGAAGGTTCATGGAGAGGGATGTGAAGGCTTTGGATAAACAGAGATAAGAGTGGGGGGCAGTCATATCTCATTTATCTTTCTGTCTTACCATGAGGTTCCTTAGTGCACTTTTTGAAATGGGTATTGGGGAAAGTTTAGCTATGGCAATCTATCAATCAACAAAACAGTGACTGAGTACTTGTTATATAGCAGACACTAGAGAAAGGGACTGAACTTGGGATTTCATAAGTATGGCTTATTACTAGATGAAGAAATTATCTATACCAATGTTAGTTGACACTTTTTTAAAATAATATTCTATTTTTCCCACAATTGTATGTTAAAACATTTTTTAAACATTTTGGAAAAAAAATTGAGTTTCAAATTCTGTTATTCCCTCTCTCTTTACTCTCTCTGAGACCATAAGCAATATGATAAAATTTATACAAGTTCAATAATGTCAGTTTAAATTTATTAATCTTATTAGTCATTTTGAATGAGATTTGAATGAAAAAGAAGAAAAAGAAAGAAAGAAAGAAAGAAAGAAAGAAAGAAAGAAAGAAAGAAAGAAAGAAAGAAAGAAAGAAAGAACAGAGGGAGGGAGGAAGGAAGGAAGGAAGGAAGGAAGGAAGGAAGGAAGGAAGGAAGGAGGGAAGGAAGGAAGGAAAGAGAAAAATTGGATGTTTCAGTTTGAATTCAGATAGTATCTTTCTCTGAAAGTTTTGCAAGTTTATAGTCTTAAAGAATTGTCCACAGCATTGCAAGTGACCTGTCCACAGTTCTACAACCAATTATTGTCAGACATAAGACTTGAATGCAAGACTTCCTGATTCTAAGGCCAGAACTCTACACAATGGGAAACCACCTCTCCTTGGAGAGCTTACATTCTGCCAAGAAAAATAGCTCCTTACACATTGACCAGGGGGGACCAGGAAAAAATCAAATGTAGGACCTGAACTTTGAAGAGAATTAGGGAATCTAAGAGGCAGAGCTAAGAAGGTAGTGAAAACATCCTAGATATGGGTGTTTAAGCAAAAGCATTGTCCCCAGGAAATGGAATGTGAGTTAGGAATGATCCAGTTGGCCAGTCTGACCAGAAAGTAGAAGGGGAGTAATGTATATATCTAGAATGGAGGTATGGAGTCAAAACAGGAAATGCTTTAAATGTCAGAGGAGTCTACATTCTATACTAGAGGCAATAGCAAAACCTATGGGCTTCTTCATAGAAGAACATGCTTTTGAGACTTCAGTCTGGTGGTCATATTGAGAACAGTTAGGACAGGAGAATCTTGAAGCTCAAAGAATGATTAAGAGGCTTCCACAATAGTTCAAGAGGAAGGTGTTGATGATCTAAACAATGGTTGTAGGTGTGTGAGTGGACAGAAGGGAACAGTTGTGAAAGAGGATGCAGAAAAAGGAACAAGCATTGGCATCAGATTGGATATGTAGTCTTGAGAGAGAGCAAGAATCAAAAATAATATCTTGCTGATATTATCAACCTGGTTGAGTATTCTAGACATGTTGAGTTTGAGATACCTAGGAGATATACATTTGGAAATACCAGCAGTGAGCAAGGTTATATAACTCAGGAAAAAGATTAGGATCTGTAGATATGGGACTCATAAATATAATGAGATATGATCATTGAAGTTTAATGATTTCATAGAGAGTGTGTGTAAAGAGAGATGAGAAAAAGACCCAGAATGAAGTACATAGTTGACTAGAGATAATTATGATCTTAGCGACTGGCCGATCACATTGGCAGATATTGAAGGAAAAAAAAAACCCAAAGAGTAGATAATCAGAGAGGACCGAAATAACTGAACAACAAAAACAAAAATTAGCAACCTATTCACAAATCCTGAGACTTATATTTTTCTCATCTCTCTTTACACACACACTCTCTATGAAATCATTAAACTTCAATGATCATATCTAATTATTTTTATGAGTCCCATATCTACAGATCCTAATCTTTTTCCTGAGTTATCCAGACTTGTTAAATTTACATTTTAGGAATTGTCAAAGGCTATATAAATCAAGAATTGATTTATTACATTGTTAATTATATAGACTTAAGAAAGTGGTAGAGAAATATTAACACCACAGATTAAATTTTAAAGTATGTGTGGGAGGGGTGGCTAGGTGGCACAGTGGATTGAGCACCAGCCCTGGAGTCAGGAGGACCTGAGTTCCAATCTGACCTCAGACACTTAATAATTACCTAGTTGTGTGGCCTTGGGCAAGCCACTTAACCCTATTGCCTTGCAAAAACCTAAAAAAAAAAAGTATGTGTGGGATTTTTTTTGAAGAACTAATTGTAAACATTTACTAAAACATCCCTATCATCGCCCCCCAACACAAAGCCCAGGAAAAGACAATGTAAGTATAATGGGTAACTTAAATCCAGAATTGTGAGTTAACTTAAGCACATGGGTTTTCCTCTCTCATCTGTTTCCTTTCTAGGTGAGTGTTTGCCTAGACTATCATAGATACTGAGTATATTGAATGAAGAGTGTGATCTAGGTTTATATTTATATTGTGAAATATTATGTATTAATTGATTTTAATATTAGTATTTGTAATATTATTTCTCTTGCCTTAGTTTTAAGTAAATAGTTATGCTTAAGATCTAAAAGTATCATTATGAGTGATTGTTTGCATAGATAGAAGAAAAGTAAGACATGATAAGTAGAAATGCATTTCCCTTCAACCAAACTACCCCTGGAACCCTGAAGGAGTTGGAGTATAACTGGATAGTGGTGGTCTATGATTAGGAATCTAGACCTTTCAGTAAGAGAGCAAGGAACAAAGAGGCCAAGACAAAAGTATTGACATGCCTCATTCTAGGGGGTGATATGTGGTTTTACATTGGTAGATCACTATTCTTCATTACTCATTGCATGCCACAATGCCATAACCCTCATTCTATTCTGTGGACCATGTGTGGTTTGTATATCATTCACTGTGACACTACTGTACACATTTAAATAAAGAAAATAAAAAGAACACTGAAACCATGCATCTCCTTCATTAAGTGCAGTACAGCTGACTGAAAATTTTGGCTCTCATACCCTCCTAAGAATAATTGCCCCCTCAAAAGCTGGGCTCACATTTCCTGTTTTTTTTTTTCAGTCTATATATCAGTAATCTTGATTGTTCTGTTTTAATTTTTAAAAAATTTTAAACTCATAGAGCTACAGAATCTTATTGTTGGAAGAACTCTCAAATGCCTTAAATGGCCACCTTGAAATTGCAATCAGGTACCTTGGGGGGGACAGTGGGAACAGTTACTGAGGATTACTTCTTTGCCTCTCTTCCATCACCCCCCCTCCCCAATTCTGACCTGCCATCCATCACGGCAGACCTCTCTTTCACACCTCACCATGATTCAAAATTTGAGGGCATGAAAAGCAATGCCATAGGGTTTTCCCTAATCTCAAAATGTTTAAAACTTACCATTCTAGAGAGAGTTTTCAGTGGCCTGCAGCGAGAGAAAATATTGAATACGGTGACTGCTTGTTCTCCATCATCCACTTAGGAGACAGCAAGAGGAAATGGGCTTAAATTGTAGTGTGAAGGATTATGTTAGAGGTGAAGCAGAATTTTTCTGCTGCCAGGCTTGGTAATTGCTGTGGGTCTTTTTGTTCTGTTTTGTTTTTGCCTCACAGAATCTCTGTCTCAGTATTGAGAAGAAACCTCAGAGCCAGACCTCCACTTGAGGAAGAATTTAATCTACCACATTCTCCACAGATGACTGTCCAACCTGTACTCAATGACCTTACATGAGGGGAGCCCCCCCCCATGCCCAGACCCATCCTGCTCTTGGACAGATCCAATTATTAAGATGTTTTCTATTATATTTTACTCTTCCACTTACACCATTACTTTTTCCTCTGCAGTCATACAGAAAACATCAAATCCTTCTTCCACAAAACAGCCCTCAAATGCTTATCGACAGTTACCATATGCCAATATAAATCTTCTTTTCTTCAAGCTAAATATCCCATTTCTTCCTGTGGTATGTTCTTCAGACTTTTCACTACCCTGGCCATTTTTTTCTGTGCAAATTCTACAGTTTTACAATGCTCTTTGTAAAATGTGGTGCCCAAAACCAAACCCAGTGAGCTGGTCAGAGTAAAGTGGGTACATCACCACCCTCCCTCCTGGGCCACCATGACTCTCAGTGTAATCTAAAACAGATGTGGCAAACATACAGCATATGAGTCTATCTGTAGCCCAAGTCACATTAAAATGTAATTGGAAAATATTTAACAAATTAAATAAAAATGTAACTAAAGCTAGATAACATTACATTTTAAAACTAAATCAATATGAGGATTACAAGGATCCTTTATGTATAGATTAGTGTCCCCCATTTCTATTTGAGTTGACCCCTCAACCTAAGATCATATTGGGGGTTTTTTTTGGCTAAAACTCCACTAAAACTTCCATATCTTTTTCCAACAAAGTTCCATTTCGCAAATCTCAGTTTTTAGGTAGCTAGTTTGAGTCTAAGATCAAGCACAAATGAAATTAAGAGCACATATTTAGTTGCATCTGATGATTTTTTAAGGTCCCATCTCAAATTTGCAAAATGTTTACAACCCTGGGTCATTAGTCAATTTAGAATACATTCATCCCCCCCCAATGAAGACTTCAGACCCCCTACCACTGACAACAATTGTGGAGGGCAGAGAGAGGAAGAGGATGAGAGACCAAAAGACTATTTATGCAGTAGCAAGACATATATGTTTATTCCCTTTTGGGCTGCCCTTTTCCCTCAGAAAACAGGGGGAAAAATCTGAATTTTAAAAGCAGTATCAACTCTGAAGTTCCATTTGATTTAACCTCTGAGTTTGGGGAGTAATGAAGAAAGTCACCATGGAGACAGTCTGAAGAAAATGATGAAGACATTTCTAAGTTGAACGAGATGAACAAGAAAGGGAGTATAGGTATAAATACATCCACAGAATGTTGTGTGTTTGTTGATGAAATGGCAAGAATCAGAGGAATGAGGTTCATATCCTAGCCCTGCAAGGAATAACTGAAAGTTGAACTGGAAGTGACATGTTTGAGCAGGGAAGGAGAGACACCTTTTCTTCCTGAGATGTGTTTCAGGTGATCCTTTTCCTTTGAAAATAGGGAGTAAGTAAGGACAAATGTGGAGGCTGGCAGCCTGTAGGAATACATTTTTGAGTGAGAATTTTTGCATCAGAGTTGGACGAGTGTGGGAGAGTTCTGAGGCAGGATGCTGATGGGTGGGGCCACAAAATGGTAGGGGGATTCTCTTTCCCCTATATAGTCATCATGGTACTTGTGGAAAGAACAAATACAGGTTACAGAGTGGTGGCTGGTACCTCTTATCCAGTATATAGTGTCAGCTCACATCCCATCTAACTAGTTTAGTTTATCTGAATCATGGGCACAATAGAGTTCACTTCCACAATTTTATTTCTGAAAGAAAGGGGCTTAAATGGAGTGGGAGGAGACTACCTAAAAGCAATAGTTAAGGATATATAATAGGTCTGGAGGGACTGAACACACCTGGAGGGGAAGGCTCTTACCAGGAGGCCTGTGCTGAGTTCAAGGTAAAGAAGTCATGGATATGAATGAATGTAAACTGTTGGACTTCAGAACCTCCAGTTTGCATGCCTTTGTTCAGACTGAAATATTCTCCTCTTATAGTGCCTAACTTCCTTTAAGGTACTGTGAACTTGTGCTACTTCCTGCAGGAAGCCCTTTAGGATCCTCCTAGGTGTTAGTGTTTGGAAACCACTGGAACTCCAAGCTCCTTTTTCTCATTTCCAGGATTGGGTGATCATCTCCACCGTGAGATACACCTGAGTTGCCTTAGAGCAGGGATGGGGAATCTTTTTTCTGCCAAGGGCCATGTGGATATTTCTAACTGCCATATTTGGTTAAACATTTAATTAATTCACCCCCCCCCAAAAAAAACTACTAGATTTGTTGAATTTTGAGTCCTACAGTTACCTAGGCAACACCAGACAATAGCCAGACTGGTACTGTGCCTGGAGGTTTTCTCATCCCTGCCTGATAGTCACAGTGCACCAATAACACCTAAACTACCATCTACTAGCCACCCAGTCTCTTTCAACTTATCTACATGCTTAGGAGATTCTTAGGAGATCCAAATAATCTTGTAGTTGCTTAGTGTAAATGTTGCAGATGCTTTAATAGAATGTATACTCTTTGTGGGCAGGGGTTGATTATTATTTTCATTTCCTTAACATCTATCACCTATCATCTATGAACCAAGTAAGTATAGTACTTAATAATTAATGCTTGTTGGATTGGGTTGGACCAGACAGGAGTCCTGAAGAGACATTTGAAGCCTTAGTTAAACTAGGTTGAGAAGAGAAGGTTTAGTGTTGATTCAGTCGACCTTTAAGTCAGGAGGACCTGAGCTTCAGACACATACTAGCTGTGTGACCCTGGGCAAGTCACTTTACCTGATTGTCTCACATCCAGGGCCCCCTCTCCAATCATCTTGATTCATATCTGACCACTGAACCCAGATGACTCTGGAGGAGAAAGTGAGACTGGTGACTTAGCACTGCATCCCCTCACTCAAATCCAATTCACATGATTGTCATGGCAATACTTCCCTGATGCAATAGTCTCCTTTGAGAACAAAAGACAAACATCATCATTATCATCTATGTGACCCTGGGCAAGTCACTTTGGCTTCTTTACCTGTTTCCTCATCTGTTAAATGAACTGAAGGAGGAAATGACAAACTATTCTATTATCTTTGCCTAGAAAACCATGAACAGGGTCCTGAAGAGTCGGACACAACTGAAATAACTCAACAAGAAGTGCTAAGGTGGACATATTACCAAGGTTTGGGGAACAGTGAACTGTGATATGTGCTGCTGCTGTGGTTACAGTTTGCTGAATCTAACATACCCTTTTGTATTACTCACTCTCAGAACTCCATCTCCTAGCTCCACACTTTCACAGTTTGTCCTTTCTGTCCCAAATGCCTGGAGGGTCTTCATCTGATAGAATTCTTAAGTTCCTTCATGATCTTCTATTTGAAACCTTTCCTGATACTACAACTGAGAGTATCTTCCCTCTTGAAATGACCTTATATATTTATTTTGAATATATACATCTTAAACAATCAATTAACATTTATTATGCACCTACTGTTTGCTATTAAGTTGCTAAGTGTTGAGATGAAAAGAGGCAAAAGGCAGTTTCTTCCCTGAAGGAGTTTATTTATCTCCCCTGATAGAGTAGAGGCTCATTGAGAAAGGAGACTCTTCATTTTTGTTTTTGTAGACCAATCTTTAGGCACAATGCCTGAGTTAGAAGACCTGAATTTAAATGAATTCTCTGAAACCTACAACCTGTGTAACCTTGGAAAAGGTACTTTCTATAATAGGGTCTTAGTTTCCTCCTCTGTACAATGGGAAAATTAGACAAGGTGATCTTTAAGGTTCCTTCCAGGTCTAGCTTTTCCTTATTCTATGCTTAATAAATGCTTGCTGATTGATTAATTGATTGATTGGTCATATTGCTATTATAGCAAACCCAGATGCTGCTTACAAAAGCAGAGAGTAGGTTATGTATGCATGTTATGGCAGAGTTGAAATGTTTAACAGCAGGAGAAAAAAATCTTCCCTGAGCTCACTGCCACTGATATCCAGATGTGCTCACTGCTGTCCAGGAAGGCAGGTGGATTGCTCACATTTATAGAAGATTTAAAAAAAAAATATGTCCCGATGTCCATGGAGTTCAATTTCAGACCTTGGCCAGCTGATGTGCCAACAAATTGGTGCTTTTGGACCAAAGAGGATAAGAACTCAAGTCCTCTCCCTCCAAGTCAGATTGCTATTCCCCAGGTATCTGTTTTCTGTCCTAAAAGACTTTAGTTCATAGACCCGGAAAGGACCTAAAGGGGTCATCTAATCCATCCCCCTGAGGCCCAGACAGGTTAAGTGGCTTGTCTGAGACCACACAGTGAGTGGCAGAGTGAGGATTTGACTCCAAATCCAGGTTACTTCCTGTGTTATTTCTCAGCTACCCCTCTCTCTCTCCCTAAGGCAGGAACTGTTGCTGACTGTATCTTCAGCCCCTAACCCAGCACTTGCCACATAGTAGGGACTTGACAAATTCTTTTTGAGTTAAATTGTCAGGGTGATGGCTGTGTGTTTAATTAATAGGCAGAAGGAACTAAAGCCTGCAAACTAAAAGGAGGGAGCAGGAATTTGCAGGATTTGTAGCTTGACCTTGGGAAAGTTAACTAAGGTCTCAGGGCTTCAGTTACTGGGACAATAAAATCAGACTAATGGCATTGACCTACCTCACAAGGAACACAGGGAGATTTAATGAGTAAATACTTGTAAAGGACCCAGTAAATATAAATTGTGGTGTAATTGCTAAATAGCTCATTGTGTAAAATTCCAGAGAACCTTATGTTGTCCCTTTGGGTATTTTTTTTTATCACTGTTTATTTGATTTATGCACACAAGACAGCATTTGCCTAAAAACCCTTTCTTATGTGGATATTCTCTTTGATTTATTCTCTTTCCCTCTGCCAATACCCAGGCTGACATATGTATAAAGGATTTGCAAGAAAAATCACTTAATGCATGCCATTTCCTTTGTTGTGACTGTCTTATCATGAACTGTTAAAGTTGTCACTTATTCTCAGAAATGTTTGCCTAGGTTTTTTGTTGTTTTTTTCCTCTCAGACTTATAAATGCTCACCTTGGACATGGTTTATAGACAGTGTGGGGAAAACAAATACATAGGCTGGAATAGTAAATTTAGATTTATTCTTACTTAAGAAAAAAAGGCTTAAAGGTTTAATGTACAGCTGATAAGCTATAACTCAACCTGAAAGATTCAACCAGTTTATATTTACTCCCTGGGGTAACCTAGGTATTTATATTCTCAGCCTCCTTGAGCACTTCTGAAGTATTTTATGCTTTTCCTGGAAGTACTGATCCCAAAGCACATTTTTCAAGAATGTTATTACCAGAAGAGTGGACTTGCAGTGAAGAGTTTGTATCAAATATCCATTGTGTAGAAGCCTAATACAAGATGGTAAAGTATGAGTCCTAGTATTCTGGAATGAAAGCTGACATTTACATAGCATTCTCAGCTTACCAAGAATTTAAAATACAATATCTCTTTTTTTTTTTAGGTTTTTTTGCAAGGCAAATGGGTTAAGTGGCTTGCCCAAGGCCATACAGCTAGGTAATTATTAAGTGTCTGAGATTTGAACTCAGGTACTCCTGACTCCAGGGCCGGTGCTCTATCCACTGCACCACCTAGCCGCCCCCAATATCTCTCTTGATCAGTGCAGCAACCCTCAGAGATAGGTAGAGAAGGGATTACTCCATACATGTATTGGATAAGGAGACCTGGACCAAGAGAGGTTAAATGCCCATGGTATAACATCTAATAAGTAGCTAAACCAGTGTGGTATAGAAGAAAGAGTTGTGGAAGTGGTTCAAAGGTCTTGTGTTCAAATCTCAGCTCTGACACTTGGTAATTGGGTGACTTTGAGTAAGTTACTCAAAGGATCAATGGTCTAGAGCTCAATGGGGCCTTTGAGATCATCTAGTTCACCCCTTTCTTTTTAGAGATAAGGAACCTGAAAGCCATCAAGGTTAAATAATTAGCTCAAGGTATGTATACATCTGACATCAGAAATATTAGCAAAAACATGATTTTAACATTAATTATTCAAGCAGTTTGAAAATGAGATTTTGTCATGTAATAGAATCTTAAGTACAATATAGTATCTCAAATTAGCATGAAAGAAAAAGAAGTTAAATGACAACTAGTTATTTTCTTGTCTATGTCCAGGCAAAGGTCTGATGGAAAAAGGATGGCCACTAGAGAAAAAGAAACACAGGAAACCCTAGAACCCTAGCATATGAGGGAAAAGTAACTCAATGATAGAAAATCACCATGGGTATGTTGGAGAGAAGGGATGAATTTCAATTAAAAACTATAAAACAACTAAAATAAACTATGAATAAATAAATAAACAAATAATGAATGAATAAATGAATAAATAATAAATAAAATAAATAAATAAAAACTATAAAACAAAATAAAATGTATTTCAGGTCCAGGACTTCTGATCAAACAGTGAGGGGAGTGCCTCGTATTCCTAACTTTTAATCCAAAGAGGTTGGATTAGGTCTAAGATTTCTTTCCCAGTATTAAACCTATGTTCCTAGTTAGGGGTCAAACCCAAGTCTAATAATACTCAATTCAGTTCTCCTCCTGCCAAAACGAAGCTACATCCATACTCAAGTTTTTTGGAAAAGTAGCTCCTATCTAGATTCCTGCTACCAGGCCAAACCAGACCCATCCTTGCTAGAGCATGACACATACTTTAAGCCACAGAGAAGACCTATATTAAAATTGATGAGAATAAGCAGCCCCTCCATTATTTGCCTTAGCTTAGCTGTTGGGAGACAACTTGCTTGAGGTTTTTGGCTTAGCAATAAATTAGTGATTAAAAAAAAAACCAATTATACCTCACTAGGCCAATGGATTCTCTGCTTTGAATATAAACTCAAGAAGCCTATTACTATTTACTTTTCAGCAGCCGTGAAGTATTCAGATCTAATACATTTATACACTCGTGGCATTACTCTCTGTGAAAATATTGCTTTGCTGCATTGATTAAAGTCCTCTGAGCCACTTGCAAGCATATCCTTCTGTAGCATGTTAATAGGTTAAGTTTCCTTCATGATTCCTAATTTCATATGACTTCACAGGAAGATTGCATATTTATGTATTATTTATTATGCAAATCTAGCATTATACATTATTTAAAATGGTATTAGTAGAATGTATTATTTATTACTTAACTGTATTAATATATATTATTTCAAGTAGCTTTTGCTGGGGTTTTTCATTGTTGATCCCAGTTATTGGAAGTTAGTATTCTGAACAAGAGGTAATACAGCTTTAGGGTTGGTGATGTTGCAGTCTACTTGCCACTCAGAGTGAATATCCAGTCTGATATATGCATGGTTGTTCCCTGTATTTGTCTGTAACATGAAAGTACAGAACCCAAATAAGCTGATGTGACTAACCAATGTCTTGTTAAGGTCTGGATCTTTATAAAACTGTGAAGTAGGATAAGTTTGCACAGTGTGACTCCCCTATCCCTACCTACTCTGGTATCCTTACTTACCTTCCTATTTCTTCTTTTTGATCCCCATATGGCAGTATTCTTCTTGTTATGGTCATTGCACTACTGAAAGAAGTCAGTTCAAATGAAAGGCAGTAAGGATTTAAAGAATTATATGTCTTGGTGAGGTCTGTGTTCTAAAATACCTTGAAGAGTGGACAATTCCTAACACAAAAGAATGAATAATTGATAGGTTCAGCACCAAATAGACCCAGCACTGATGAAGGTCAGATGACTAAATATTTTTATATTTTAAATTTAAATTATATCAGACATAGGATTTCTAGCAAGCAGGCAACAATAGGCTATGTATAAGATTAGCTCTCCTTCATTACTTCACAATAGCAAGAAACAGAATCAAGAAAATAAAATAATAACAAAAGATGAAAAAGGAAAGAAACCCTCACACAAAATCCAACAGAGACTAAAGAAATGAGTAGTACAAAGGAAAAAAAATGCTAATACAATAAAAAATATTATGGGATAAAATATTTCAAGAAGAAACCTCTAGAAGAATATAATTTTACAATGGCTATAACCAGAACCCCTAGGGAGGCTGACAAACTTAATCAGAGAAATGAAGGAAGAGATAAGGACCAAAATCAGAATGCTTAAAAAGAAATTTGAAAAGAGTGCCTATGGTTTAATCTAGAAGGTAGAAAAATGTAATGAAGTGATAGATGACTTAAAAAGAGAAAGGAGAGGCAGAACACAAGAAATGGAGTAATATGACAAATATGAAAACAAAGTTAAACAAGGGAAAATTGAATGAGGTTTCTAAAAACCAAAGCAACTTTGACTCTGAAAATAGCTTAAAGAATAATCTAAGGAAAAACATAATTAAATAAAAAAGAAATACACTATTTTAAGAAAGCATATAAGACAAGTGTTTAGAATTAGAGGACAAAGTTCAGAAAAACAGAGTCTATAGGATGCCAACAGAAGGGAATCCCAGGTTTAATTCGCCCAGAAATGACTCTTGAAACTCCAGTGCTTCTAGCTCAAAGAGAAAATCTTGCAAATGAAAAGGGATTCTAGTCTAGAGCTACTTGCACTAACTCATCCACCATGAGAAAACAGAGATGACAAGATTATGTTATACTACAAAAGTAAAAGAAAATGACTTGAACCAGAAGTATCATCTTGCAAAACTGATATAATAATAATAATAATAGCTAAGATTTGTATAGCATTGTGCTAGATGTTTTCTGATTATTATCTCATTTGCTTTTCATAACAACTGTGGGAATTAGGTAGTATTGTATGACATTTACACATGAGGAAACAGGCAAATATAGTTTAGAAGACTTGCCCAGGTCACAGCGTATCTGAGATGAGATCTGAGCTCAGGTCTTCTTGACTCTAGGCCTAATGCTCGCCACAGTTCTGTTTCATTGCCTCAGAAATTTATGGGGGGGGGGGGAATTGATTTGTTTTTTTAAAAATCAGCATTCCTTTTAACAAGTGCAATGGACAAATATAACTTAAGAAAGGTAATCAAATCCAAGTGTCTATCAAGGCCTGAGAGTCCTACCTTACCTAAGTGTCATTGAGGCAACAAAGAGAAACAAGTTATGGACTTGAATGTTCAAAAACAAAGTCCCAAGAAAAATAGGGGAAAGGAGATTGAGGGACTTAGAATTTTTTGAAACTGGAACATCACAGAAGGATGTCATTTAAATAAAGCAGTTGGACATGGAGAGGGAAGAAAAGGGCTCATGAAACAACCAACTGGGCTTGGCAAAAACAAAATGTAAAACAAAAAGATATTAGCACAAGAAACAGAATTAAGTAAACAGCATACTAGTTTGGACCAGGGAGGGAAATAATGGGTGTTTCAGTCTGAGGGTGATGTTTGTTTCAAACAAAGCAAACTATAATCACAAAAGGACTGTTTTTTTTTTTTTAGGGTGGGGATGAGAGCCAATGATTTGGGATAATATAGGGGATGGGAAAGGGAAAATAATAGAATGGAATCAGACTATTTTAAGCAAAACAAATAGCAATCTTTTTTCTTTGTTCCTTAATGACCCTTAGACTGACTCTAAGGTAAGTCCTATATCCCCTATGCCATGTTGCTTTTCATCAACTAAGTACTTAAAAGAAAGCTAACAACACTTAAAAAAAAAGACCATATAATAAGAAAACAATTATAGTTTTCTTAAATGTGCTTCTTTAATATTAATCTAACCAGAAAAATGAGTTAAGAAATTAAGGACCTGACCAGGTTAGGAAAACTACATGTAATTAACCTTTGGTGATTATTTTATGGCAATCTTAGAGAGAATATTTATTTTTCAGCATTCCCATCATTTACAAATATACTTTGTAGGTGGATACCAATCCCAGAGGTAGATAAAGCAATACAGGAACATGGGATAGCTACATATAGGAGGCAGGCAATAATGGAGACTTTTTAGTATTATTTTTAAGTACATATTTTTTTAGCACTTTAATTTTTTTGTACAATGAAAGATTTTATTTATTTTGAGTTTTACAAATTTAACCCTATTCTTGTTTCCTTCCCCCCACCCCCCACAGAAGGCAGTCTGTTTACATTGTTTCCATTGTATCCATTGATCCAAGTTGAATGTGATGAGAGAGAAATCACATCCTTAAGGAAGAAAAATAAAGTATAAGAGATAGCAAAATTACATTATAAGGTAATGGGTTTTTTTTTTCCTAAATTGAAGGTAAAAGCTGTTGGTCTTTGTTCAAACTCCACAATTCTTTCTCTGGATACAGATGGTATTCTCCATAGTACATATAGTATTAATAAAATAATATTAATGGGTTTCTAGGTGGTGTACCAACCCTAGAGTCAAGAAGACCTGAGTTCAAATTTGACCTTAGATACTTGACACATATTCTCTGTATAACTTTAGATAAGACATTTATCCCAGATTGCCTCCCATCTAAGACCATCTCTAGTCATCCTGATTCATATCTGGCCAGTGGAGGATAAAGTCAGACTGATGACATAGCACAGCCTCCCCTCACTTAAATCCACTTCCCTTGCAAGTCATGGTATTGTCTCCCTGATGTCATCATCTTCTTTGAGAATTAAGGATAAACATCATTATTAATGTCACAATATTGCATTATGACACACTGGTATTTGTCTTGTGATAAACCAATCACATGTGTTATAGTGAAGCTTAAAAAGTTCAAAGTTGCTAGAGACTTCTGGCCAAAATGACAGAGAGAAGACAGGGACTGTTCTAAGTGTTCCTGGTCCCCCTTTCAAAAATAACATGAAAGTAAACTCTTAACAGAAATTTGATAGATAAAACCCAGAAAGAAAAGCTAGGAGAAGAACACTTACCACTAAGGTCTGTCTCAGGGAACCATGGGTGAACCAGGAGTAGAGACCAGAGTGGGGGGGGCGGGGAGCAGAGGACTGGCCTTAGCCCCAGAGGCTTTGGTGAGTGGTGGTCCAAGGATCAACTTTAGCCATAGAATCTTTGGCCAGGGGGAAAGGATCAACAGGAGGGTGAGTTCTAGCACAAAGAGTTTCAGAGCATGCCTGGAAAACACCCAGCTGGGCAAGGGATCTGAGCTCCATATTTTCAGCAGAGCCCTCTTCCCAGAAGGGACAGTAATACCCCACCCCCTCTGGCTCAGTGTGGGCAACAGAATTCACTCTGCTGAAAGGGAGATTAAGTCCCTCCCCAGGGCCTGGCCCATTGTTCAAGGTCAACTCAGACCCTGCTGCTGAGGGCCTCAAACACTCCAAAGAAAGCAACCAGGAGTCCCTACTGGCCAGTTCTTGGAATTATAAGCCAAGTGAACAAAGCTTCTAGGATCTTCAAAAGCAAACCTCTGAGAGCCAGCCCCATCCCCAACACAAGATCCTAGAAAAATAAAGAAAAACCAGTGAAAAGGGGGACCCATAGAGAAATGCTTAGAAGTACCAGATTCTAACCCAGAGAGATCTAGCACTTCTGAGGAGAATATGAATATGAATTGATCTCTAGTCCAGAAAGACTTCCTTGAAGAAATCAGGAAGGTGTTTAAAAATCAATTGGAAAAGTTGAGAAAAGAAACTCAAGAGAAAATTAACATCTCACAACAAGAAAACAAAATACTGGAGAATACAATTGGACAAATGCAAAATGAGAATAATTCAGATCCTCAATTAGGCAAATGCAAATAGAAAATAATTCTCTCAAATCTCAATTGGGCAAATGCAAAAAGAATATGATTCTCTCAAAACTACACTGGGGCAAATGAAAAACTCCTTCAAAAATAGAATTGACCAATTGGAAAAGGAGTTGAAAAAGGTAAATGAAGAAAATTCTTCTCTTAAAAAAAAGAATGGAACCTGTGGAAACTAATGACTTCATGGGCAACAGGATTCTGTTAAACAAAACCAAAAGATCAAAAAAAAAAAAAAGGAGAAAATGTAAAATATTATATCAGCTAAACCATTAACCTCGAAAACTGATTGAGAAGGGACAACCTGAGAATTATAGGACTTCCTGAGAACATTGAAGAGGGAAAAAAGCC
Organism: Macrotis lagotis; assembly: GCF_037893015.1. NCBI lineage: Eukaryota > Metazoa > Chordata > Mammalia > Peramelemorphia > Peramelidae > Macrotis > Macrotis lagotis. The sequence continues at coordinate 260,235,785 of NC_133666.1, forward strand.
TGGATTTAATATTACAGGATTTAGTGATGGAAAACTGCTCTGATATCATGGAACCAGAGGGCACAATAGTTATTGAAATAATGCATGGATCCCCTCCTGAAAGAGATCCTAAAATGAAAACCCGGAGGAATGTTATGGACAAATTCCAAAAACTATCAAATAAAAGAGAAAATCCTGCAAGCAGCCAGAAAGAAACAATTTAAATACCAAGGAGTCACAGTAAGGATAAGGCAAGACCCGGCTGCATTAACATTAAAGGATTGAAGGGCCTGGAATGAGATATTCCGAAGAGCAATGCAGCCAAGGATCTACTATCTGGCAAAGCTGAGCCTGATGGACATTTAATGAAATAGGAGATTTCCAACATTTCCTGATGAAAAGACCAGAGGTAAGTAGAAAATTTGGACATCAAAAAAGGAGGCTCAAGAGACAAATGAAAAGGTAAAAACAAAAACAAAGGGTAAAGGAAAAAAAAACTGCTCTCCAATAAGATGAAACTGACTATATCCCCACCTGAGTGAAAGCTTCTCATAATTCTTAAGAACTATAACTCTATTAGAGAGAATATACTAAGCCAGAAGTAATGGTCACTCATGACTTATCTGTGAGACTGTTAACCAATAAGATGAAACTGGCTTTATCCCTACCTGGGAGAAAGATTCTAATAACTCTCGAGAATTGTAACTCTCTTAGAGAAAATATATTTAGCCAGAAGTGATGGACACTCATGAATTTTCTGTGTCTCAGAATGATTTAAAAACAATTATCTCCTTAAAAAGGGGGACATTAAGGAGACAGGATAATGGAGGAGACTGAATGGAGAAAATATTACAGTAAGAGGTACAAAAGACCTATTGTAATAGAGGGGAAGAAGGGAGGAGGTGAGAACCACCTGAATCTTCATCTTATCAGACTTGGTTTAAAGTTAACTTATGCTCAGTTAAGAAATTTATCTTACCTTTCAAGTATTAAAAGGGGAAATGGGGAGGGGAGATGGGGAGGGGGAAAAGGGAACTAACAGAAGGAAGGGAAAGAAGCAGGGGAAAGGGAAAGGGGAAAGAAAGGGGAGGTGGCTTGATATAGGAAGGCAAACACATTGAAGGTGGTGGTATTCAGAAGGAAAATACTAGGGAATATGGATAAAGGGGAAAGGGGGGAAATACAAACAGAGAGAAGATAGCAAGGAGGGTTAATAAAGAGTTAGTAATTATAACTTTAAATGTGAATGGGATGAACTCTCCCTTAAAATGTAAGCAAATAGCAGAGTAGATTAAAAATCAGAATCCTACAATATGCTGCTTACAAGAAACTCATTTGAAGCAGGGAGATACATATAGAGTGAAGGTAAAAGGTTATAGCAAAACATATTTTGCTTCAGCTGAAGTGAAAAAAAGCAGGGGTAGCAATCCTTATCTCAGACAAAGCAGCTGCAAAAATTGATAGCATTAAAAGAGATAAGGTAGGAAAATAGATCCTCCTGAAAGGTACCATAGACAATAAAGTAATTTCAGTACTAAATATGTATGTGCCCAATGTATAGCATCCAAATTCTTAGAGGAGAATTTGGAAGAGCTACAGGAAGACATAGAAAGCAAAACTCTACTAGTAGGAGACCTCAACCTCCCACTTTCAGATTTAGATAAATCGAATCATTAAATAAACGAGAAGGAAATTAAAGAGGTAAATAGATTGTTAGAAAACCTAGATAAGATAGACTTATGGAGGAAATTAAATAGGGATAGAAAGGAATACACTTTACTTTCTGCAGTACATGGCACTTACACAAAAATTGACCATGTACTAGGGCATAAAAACCTAATGATTAATTGCAGAAAGGCAGAAATAGTGAATACATCTTTCTCAGATCATAATGCAATAAAAATCATATGCAATATTGAGTCAGGGAAATATAGACCCAGAACTAACTGGAAACTAAGTAATCTCATTTTAAAGAATGAGTGGATCAAACAACAAATTATATAAAGAATTAATTATTTTATCCTAGATAATGACAATAATGAAACAATATACCAAAACCTATGAGATACACACAAAGCAGCTGTCAGGGGATATATTATATCTTTAAATGCTTATATGAATAAATTAGAGAAAGAGTAAATCAATGAACTAAATATGCAACTAAAAAAATTAGAGAAAGATCAAATTCAAAACCCCCAATTAAATACCAAATTAGAAATTCTAAAAATTAAAGGAGAAATTAATAAAATCAAAAGCAAGAAAACTATTGAACTAATAAATAAAACAAAGAGTTGATTTTATGGAAAAAAAATGAAATTGATAAACCTCTGTTCAATTTGATTAAAAAAAAGAAAAAAACCAAATTGCTAGTATCATAAATGAAAAAGGTGGTCACCACCAATGAGGAGGAAATTAAAGTAATAATTCAGAATTATTTTGCCCAATTCTATGACAATGAATATAAGGGAAATGGATGAATATTTACAAAAATATAAGTTGCCCAGGTTAAATGAAGAGGAAATTAAAAACCTAAATAACCCTATCTCAGAAAAAGAAATTCAACAAGCCATTATTGAACTCCCTAAAAAAATACGAGGGCTAGATGGATTCACAAGTGAATTCTATCAAACATTTAAGGAACAATTGGTTCCAATTCTATTTAAACTCTTTGAAAAAATAGGTGAAGATGGAACTCTGCCTAACTCTATGACATCAGTATGGTGCTGATACCTAAACCAGGAAGTTAAAACAGAGAAAGAAAATTATAGACCTGTCTCCCTGATGAATATAGATGCAAAAATCTTAATAAAATCTTAACAAAATGATTACAACAAGTTATCACTAGGATAATACATTATTATCAAGTAGGATTTATCCCAGGAATGCAGGGTTGGTTCAATATTAGGAAAACTGTTAGTATAATTAATTTTATCAATAACAAACCTATCAGAAATCATATGATCATATCAATAGATGCTGAAAAAGCTTTGGACAAAATACAACAACCATTCCTACTAAAAACACTACAGAGTATACGAATAAATGGATTATTCCTTAGAGTGATAAGCAGTATCTATCTGAAACCTTCAAGAAGCATTATATGCAATGGGGATAAGCTAGAGGCATTCCGAATCAGATCAGGGGTGAAACAAGAATGCCCATTATCACCACTACTATTCAATATTGTATTAGAAATGTTAGTTTAAGCAATAAGAGAAGGAAAAGAAATTGAAGGAATTAGAATTGGGAAGAGACAAAACTCTCACTCTTTGCAGATGACATGATGGTATACCTAGAGAATCCTAAAAACTCATCTAAAAAAACTACTAGAAATAATTAGCAACTTTGGCAAAGTCACGGGATATAAAATAAACCCCCATAAATCCTCAACATTTCTTCATATGACTAGCAAGATACAGAAGAAAAAGGTAGAAAGAGAAATCCCATTCAAAGTAACCTCAGACAATATAAAATACCTGGGACTCTACCTGCCAAAGACAGACTCAAAAACTTTTTGAAAACAATTACAAAACACTTCTCACACAAATGAAATCAGATTTAAATAACTGGGCAAACATCAGCTGCTCATGGATAGGTGGAGCTAATATAATAAAAATGACAATTCTACCAAAACTAAACTACTTGTTTAATGCCCTACTAATTAAAATTCCCAAAAATTACTTTAATGAGTTAGAAAAAAACTGTAAGTAAATTCATATGGAGAAATAAAAAGTCAAGAATTTCCAGGGAATCAATGAAAAAAAAGATACAAAAGAAGGTGACTTAGCCTTACCAGACCTAAAATTATTTTATAAAGCATCAGTCATCAAAACTGTCTGGTATTGGCTAAGAAATAGAGTGGTGGATCAGTGGAAAAGACTAGGTGCTGTAGCAGTAAATGATTATAGTAATCTGCTGTTTGATAAACCCAAAGATTCCAACTATTGGGATAAAAACTTTCTCTTTGATAAAAACTGTTGGGAAAATTGGAAGTTAGTATGGAAGAAACTTGGATTAGACCAACACCTCACACCCTATATATCAAAATAAGTTCAAAATGGTTACAGAATTTAGACATAAAAAACAATATTATAGGCAAACTAGAAGATCTAGGAATAGTATACCTGTCAGATCTATGGAAAGGGAAGCAGTTTATGACCAAGGAAGAGATGGAGAACATCATTAAAAACAAACCAGATAATTTGATTACATTAAATTAAAAAGCTTTTGCACAGACATAACCACTGTAACCAAGATCAAAGGAAATGTGATCAATTGGGAAATAATTTTTGCAACTATTATTTCCGACAAAGGACTCATTTCTAAAATATACAGAGAACTGAGTCAAATTTTCAAAAAAAAACAAGCCATTCCCCAATTGACAAATGATCAAAGGATATGCAAAGGCAATTTACAGATGAGGGAATCAAAGCTATCCATATATATATATATATATATATATATATATATATGTATATATATATACATATATATATATATGTGTGTGTGTGTGTGTGTGTGTGTGTATACATATATATATATATCCATATCCATATCCATATCTTCAGCTTCATTATGAAAAATTGCTCTAAATCACTACTTATTAGAGAAAAATGCAAATTAAAACATCTCTGAGGTACTACCTCACACCTCTCAGACTAGCCAATATGACCAAATAAAAAAAGGACAATGGTCAATGTTGGAAGGGATATGGGAAATCTGGGACACTAAATTGTTGGTGGAGCTGTGAACTCATCCAACCTTTCTGGAGACCAGTTTGGAATTATACCCCAAGGGGCTACAAAACTATGCATACCCTTTGATCCAACAATACCAATACTGGGTCTATACCCTGAAGAGATGATGAAAAAAGGTAAAAACATCACTTGTACAAAAATATTCATAGCAGCCCTGTTTGTGGTGTCAAAGAATTGGAAATTGAGTTAATTTCCTTCAACTGGGGAATGGCTTAGCAAACTGTGGTATATGTATATCATGGAACATTATTGATCTGTTAGAAACCAGGAGGGGTGGAAATTCAGGGAGACCTGGAAGTATTTTCATGAACTGATGCTGAGCGAGATGATCAGAACCAGAAAAACATTGTACACCCTAACAGCAACATGGGGGTGAAGATCAACCTTGATGGATTTGCTTATTCCATCAGTGCAACAATCAGGGACAATTTTGGGCTATCTGTGAAGGAGAATACCATCTGTATCCAGAGAAAGAATTGTGGGGCTTGAACAAAGACCAAAGACTATCACTTTCAATTTAGGGGAAAAAAATCATTATCTTATTATTTAATTTTGCTGTCTCTTACACTATATTTTTCTTCCTTAAGGATATGATTTCTGTCTCAACACATTCAATTTTGATCAATGTATAGCATGGAAACAATGTAAAGACTAACAAGACTACCTTCTGTGGGGGGTGGGGGGAGGGAAGCAAGAATAGGGGAAAAATTGTAAAACTCAAAATAAATAAAGTCTTTCTTTAAAAAAAGGTTCAAGTTCTCCCACTGCACTCAAGGCCATCTCTAATCTCTAGTCATTCTGATATATCTTGTCACTGGAACCCTTATAGCTCCAAAAAAGAAAGTGAGGCTAGTGACTTTGCACTACCTTCCCTCATTTAAATTCATTTCACTTGTAAATCATGGCATCACTTCCCTGATGATATGGCCCTCTTCAAGAATGAAGGACAAACAACAAAAAATCCTTTTATCTTGGAAAATTCTCTTCCTTATTCATCTGTTGACATCATTCATTCTTTTAAGCCCAACTCAAAATGCACAAATTCTTCTCAGAATTCCCTAAATGGTAATAACCTCTGCCTGCTGGATCTCACCTTGAACTTTATTTGGACTAATTAGATTGTACAGCAGATAAAATCTTGACTATGGTATCATGGAAGGCCTGAGTTTGAATCCTGCCTCAGACATTTCCTAGCTCTGTCATCCTGGGCAAGTCATCTAACTTCAGCTTCACTGTTCATAAAATGGGGACATTACTAGTTCCTCCTGAAAGGGAAATAAAATCTGTAAAAAAACGATTTTCAAACCTTAAAGTATTAAATAAAAATTATCTAATTTTATGATTACCTAATGCATTCTTTTGTATTTTAATTATCTGCAAAATGTGTCCTTCCCTTCTGCTATTCAAAAGGTTCACAAGAGCAACTACAAAGTTTGTATTTCTCCAAACTCATAATCAACGTGGCCAAAATCCATCCCCTGAATGTAGAATCTACTGAGAACTAGAGCTTCGATCAGGTGACTGACGGAAACACAGATAAGCAGGAAATTAAGAAGGAATCTGAGTTTCAACATGATAGAAATGATTGAAGAAATAGAGCTCTCTTCGTGGCATTTCTGCTAATTCTATGCTGTGCTTCAAATAAACAAATTCTCAAGCTTGTATTCATTGGAAAGAGCAGAAATGAAACTATTCACACAACTGAAAGCAAAAGGGAGAGGCATACAAATAGAGAGAGAGAGAGAGAGTTAGAGAGAGAGTTAGAGACAAAGATAGATAGGTAGAGAACCACCTAGAAGAAAAATCATGCTTGCTCTAATGTTTTGTGCTATCTCTGGAAGAAACCAGAAATCTACTCTGAATTCCTGAACCATGTTAATTCAAAGCTGATTAAATATTGAATTAGTTAAGGGGGGGGGGGGATGCCCTGGATGAAAGCCATTCCAAGTTGAGAGTGATGGGAATTGAGCTTCTGGGGCTTTTTATCTACTCATGGTCATGAACTGAAATATATGCACTGGATGTGTTGATGCAAACTTTTATTTCTATCTGCCATTCTGATGCATTCTTGTCACAATTTGGTTTTGTAAATCCCCTTAAAGGAAATAGATGAATAGGAGGAGCAAGTGGGATGGGGGCCTGAGTCATGGGATTCGATTGCATGATGTAAAAATAACCCTTTCACTAATGTAAAAACATTGACTTCACTCACAAGGAACAAAACCTAAAGGTCAGTGATAATCGGTGGCTCTGAGAGCCTGAAAGAGGCACGGGGGCTTGGGAGACATCCCAGAGCTAGCTCCCTTTGGTTCTGCATAGTAGAGACCACCTATGGTGGTTCTGGATAGTGGACACTGCTCCTGGTGGTTACTGATAATGATCTCACTGGAGATTGTAACCACCCTGGAAACTGAATTCACCCCTACCCTAGCTGGCTATAAATTAGCCAATAGCATTCACTCCTCCTTTGCTATTGGCTAGCTCGGCTGTCAGTCAATATCAGGCCAGCCAGGATGGCCCCAAAACCAATCAAAACACTATTGATTGGTTTAAAGTAGCTGGTGCAATCCAGTGAACCTATGATTCCCTCCTGTGATTTCTGCTTCCAGCCCTGGCTCCAGCTCATGTGCCTACCATCCTCTCTCCATTGACAAAATAGAATTGCTGTTTCTAAACACATAGTAACAATTCCTGCTGGAGGCAGCATTTATCCAGTAGATAAGATGCAGCTGGACAGCCAGCACAGCAGCCGCGAGAACCTTTGTAAAATGTTTGCTGAATGCCCTTTTAGAAAATGAAGGGGGGCAGCCCTGGAAGTACTTGCCTCCATAGCCTTGGGACACTTCACTAATGGCTCCCTCCCAGGGAACTCTGAACAGAGGATTGGAGCAGAGTCTGAAAACATTATGTTCTGAATTCGGTAGGTGTTGGAGAAGATCTGCTTAATATTGATTTCTGAAATTGAAGTAGAAACTAATGACAACATTTGCTTGAATTCGTGTCTCCTGTGGATACCAACTGAAAAGCATCACAAAAGGCAAACCAATTGCCATGCCAAGTTCTTTTCCCCCTTTTATCAACATCTGGCTCCTGCATCAATTTTCTCACTGAAAAGTTGGACTTACTATAATAACAACAATAATAACATATTTCAGTGATGCTTTAAGATTTATGAAGCATTTTCCTCTCAACAACTCTGGAGAAGCCGGCAGTGCTCTTTTTTTCTTTTTTAACAGATGAGGAAATAAAGACTACAATTTGCAGGGACTTACTCACAGCTACACAAATAAGCATCAGAGCTGAGATCTGAGTTGAGGTCTCATGATAACACAAATTTAGTATTCTTGCCACAATGTAGAGACTTCTGGATTGAGGAGTCTGGGAGGGGGGGGCAGCAACTAACTTTTGTCTCAGTTCCTGTTGGAGCCAGGGCCAATGATTAAGGAGATAATGAGAAGGAGGTGGGTGCCAGAGAATACATCGAATGATCTGAATAGTATCTGAATACTGCAAACATCTTCGGGGATCTCCAGCAGTGACAAAGGATGGTCATCACAAAAGCCTGTTTGTCCTGGCTTATCACTGATAACTAAGACAACATGTGTTCTAGGGACAATGAGGGTATTCTGTTACAGGCAGACCACACTGTAGGCAGCATAACTCCACTCTTGAGTGTCTTCCAGGTAAGCAACTGAATACAGCCTCCGCACTGATGGCCAAGCAGAATTCTACTTAAGACTAACTGCTCAGGGACACAATGAGGAGTTGGATTTGCCCTAAGACCTCCTCACATGTTGGGTGTTGTCTTTGTTCTGAATCTCTGAATATTCCTCCTTGTGAACTTAGTGCTTTAGATAGATATCTTGGCTTAGCCTTGCTCCTTTAAGTAGAGACATAACTAGGGTACCTTTTAGAGGGTCTAAATAGCACCTTTAGCGCACAGTATATGCAAGAATGTCATAGGATGAAATATGTGATTTCATCTGTGTTGTGTAGTTTCCTTGATCCATGCAAGTCAGCCCCTTCTCTACAGTTTTGTTTTAGAAGGTTGTTTGGTAGGGCCCTGAGGGAAAAGGGATCTTGCCCATGGCCACACGGACAGTACAGATCAGAGGCAGGAACTAAACCCTGATCACGCTGACTCTGAGGTCAGCTTTATAACCATTCTACTGAGCTCCATCATATGCAAAAATAAGAGCAGCTAGCTCATCTTCCTGAGGCTATATACACACACACACACACAGATGTGTGTGTGTGTGTGTATATAGCCTCAGGCACTTCCTATCTGTGTGATCCTGCATTAGTCATGTTTGCCTCAGTTTCCTCATCTGTAAAGTGAGCTTGAGAAGGAAATGGCAAACCACTCTAGTATCTTTGTCAAGAAAACCCCAGCCCTTACTGAGTTTTGAATGAGTTTTTATAGTGTCTGGGTGCATGTATAAGGAAGTAGGAAAACTGTTTCTGAAATAAAACTTGACAAATATTTGTAATGAGAAGTGAATTTTAAATATTTAAATATAATTGCGCTATAGAAGCAATTCAAGTATTAGACAAAAAAAATACAAAAGAAAACCCCAAATGGGGTCACCAAGAGTCAGACCCAACTGAAGTAAATGAACAAGAAACCAGGAAATTATCAGGAGGTGGGATAGGTACCTAATTTATGAGTAGTCCTCTGCAGTGTTCCCTACTCCCCTCCAACACTGTAAAGCACCCTTCTTGAAGTTGTTTCCCTTTTTTTTGTGGTTACTTATAGCCTTCTCCATGAGGGCAATGACCAACTCTCTTTGTTTGTTCTAGAGGTCATTTGTGGTGCTTAGACAAGGAGCAAAGATTACATGTTTTAACCTGCTTCTCATATCTTGTTGCTGAGTTGATTGGGAACTTATTGCAATGCTGTTCGACACTTTGCATTGATGAGGGTGCTTCTAGCTCTTAACAGATTTCTTCTCAAGGCTGACAATAGGTTTATTTGGGGTTTAAGAGTAATCAATAGGATTCAGGTAAGATGTTAGCCTGAAGATGGTCTAAGATCCCAACAATGACACCAAATATCCATTTGAGCTTGCCCAGTCTGGTGACGGGGGCCCTTGTCAGCTTTTATCTTTTCTCTACTGGCCATTGATAGGGTTCAGTCCAATATATACTGTGCTTTCATTGGCAAGAATGAGATGACTCATCCCAGTACAAAAAAGAACCACCAGGCACTGTGATAAGTGCTGGGGATTTAAAAAAAGACCAGAGACAATCCCTGCCCTTAAGGAATTTACAGTACAGGTGACTTAGGAATTATATTATTGAAAGGAACACTGTTGAAAAGAAGAGATCAGATATTGATTTGAGTATATAAATCAATTAATAAGCATTTATTGAATGTTTAACTCTATGTGAGTGCTTAGGTTTAAAGTGTGTGTTTGCAATCAAGGAATTCACATTCTAATGGGAGAAACAACATGCAAGCAATACCATTTGTATAAGACAAGTGCAATACTGGGTAAATGGAAGGCAGGGAAGGCGAGAAGGATCAGTAGAAGTGAGGAATAGGAGATACCAGAAAAGACCTCTTCCAAAAGATGGGATAAGCTGAATTTTGAGGGAAGCCAGAAGGTAGAGATAATGAGGTAGAACATACCAGTCATGGGGAGAAGTCAGTGAAAGTCACAATTAGGAGATACTGGATCTTAGAGTATGTGGAGGGAAGTCAAGTTTAAGAAGCCTGGAAAGGTAGAAAAGGGTCAGGTTGTAAAGGACTTTAAAAACCGAATAGATTTTAAATTTGATCCCAATAAAAAGCCACTGGGTGATATAGTCAGTCTTGAGCTTTGGGAAGATAGTTTGGCAGATGAGTAGATAATAATAACAATGGACTTGAACAGTGCTTTAAAGTTTACAAAGCATTTTTACATACATTATCTCATTTGATTTCTCTCATTTCTTTCAAATAAACAAGAGAGAGATTTTTATTTCTATTTCACAAGTGAGGAAACTGAAAGATAAATGTTTAATCTAAGGTCATGTGATGCATAGGTGGTAGAGCCTGGTCATAACCCCAAGATTTCTAACTCCAAAGACAGTGTTCTTTCCTTTGGATTATATTGTGTCTAGCAGCAACATCAATGCCATCTTTCATATTATCAGAGCAATGAAACTCTCAAACAAAAACCCACTTAGAAATGACCCCTGTCCTCTAGCAGCTTCCAGCCAGAAATGTAGTAGATCTATGGGTAAAGAACAGTTCAGCCTCCACAGGTGGCGAAATTCTACAGTTTGGTGACTTCACCAAATGTGAGCAGAACTGTGTCTTTTTTTTTTTCAGCTGACTCTGGGTCTCCTGGTGATGCTTTGGGAGGCAGGAAGATTAGAAAAGAAAGAAAGGTTAAGGCTGAAGTTTACCCCAGAGGCAACCCCCTTGGCCATTTTATTTGCCTGGATAAAATTCCAAACATCAGAAAGTTTTACTTCACTGGGTTCCAACCAGCTCCCAGCCCACATGATGACTATAAATCAGGTCTAAACCAGTTTGAATGAAACTTGCCAGTAAAATGTCATGAGAAAGAACTTCAATAAAGTCTCAGCATATAACTTCTGCTTTATGGACACCCAATATCTTTTTTTTTTAGGTTTTTGCAAGGCAATGGGGTTAAGTGGCTTGCCCAAGGCCACACGGCTAGGTAATTATTAAGTGTCTGAGTCCACATTGAACCCAGGTACTCCTGACTCCAGGGCTGGTGCTTTATCCACTGCACCACCTAGCCACCCCCTACACCCAATATCTTTGTTAGTTTTAGCACAAAATGCTCTCAGGGTTGTCAAGCATATCTTGTCTTTATCTTTTTAAAAGTGATCCAACTGATGGGTTAAAATTATATTCTTTCCAAAAATATTTAGTATGTTCTTGGCTGTTGGTCTCAGTGTAGTCATCTGCATAATTGGCAACCATTGCTTTGTCCCAAATCCACTGGCCCCCTCCATTTTCCTTTTCTGAAGATCAGTTTGAATTCTTAGGGAAGAAGCTCTGGAAGAGCAGAAAGAACTATGAATGAAACATCAGAAGATCTGGGTTCAAGTTCTGGCTCCATTATTTGATTTTTTTTCTTTGTGAAGTCAGCCAGCTCTGTTTGGATTGGATGGATGCTAGATCAAGTGCTGAGTTTTTAGTAAATGTAGGTTGGTGGCATCCTTAGTCTGAGGCAATCTGGAATCATCCTTCCCAAAGGAAGTTAATCATGTGTAATCTTTAAAAAAAATACTGTAATCACAAACTAGAATTATTTTTCCTTCTGGGGTTGGATACATTCCACAAAACAGGTCCATGCAATTCCTGTGATGAGGGCTTAGAGGAAGCTTCTAGTAACTGCATTTGCCCACATGTTATCTCTCTCCTTTGGGCCCCCACTCCTGTGAAAATTGAAATAGTACATATCATTCCATAGGCCACAAGGCATTTCATTTCTCCTTCTTCAGTGTCTTTTATATAAGCCATCCCCGAAGTCTGGAATTCTTTGTCTCTTCCATTCTACTTCCTGGAATCTCAGGGCTCTTCAGGGGTCAGCTGGAGTATCAGGAAACTCTTCATGATTCCTTAAATTATTAAGGTTCTTCACCCAACCTGAATTCAGTTTAGATTTACTTTAAATATATTTTCTGTTTGTTTATCAGAACATGTCCTCTGTTCCCAATTTCATCTCCCAATGTATACATACTCCTTGTAGAAATTTAAACTCCTGAGGGGCAGAGACTGTTAGAATTTTGTATTTATATTTGTATAATAGGGCCTAATATAGTGCTTGGCTTAAAATATGCACTAAATAAGTACTTGCTGAATTGAATTAATTTGAATTGACTTCAGGCATTATCAGTTCCAGACTCTCAGATTTTCAAAATTTTGTAAAGGCAACTGACAGATTAAGTATTTATTAGTACAGTCAGCCAAAAATAATTATTGATATTATTATTGGTGTTCAACATTAAATTCTTAACATGCCTTTGGAAAGTTTCATTTATAGATATTTACCATTCAGATTTCTCAGTAATATCTTCTATTTCTTAGCTATTTTAAAGCCTATGTAAGATATTTTAAAATATTTTAATGGATTTCTTTTGTTTTTATATCATGAGAATTTATTCTGATCTTTCCTTCTCCCTTCTCCCAGTCATCCCATATATCAAAGAATATAAAGGAAAAAGGAAGATAAAAATTAGCATAGCCAATCGATACATCAAAAGTGTCTGAAAATATATATTATGCCACAATCAGTAGCCTTGTCACTTTTGCAAAAGGATAATGTGTGTGTATGTAACCATGTATGTTTTTTGTAATTCTGCAGCATTCACTTACATAATTTTTGTAGTTGTTCTTCGCATTTGCACTGTTGTAACAATTGCATATAGTTTTTTTGATTCTCCTTACTTCACACTACATCAGTTTCATGTAAGTCTTTCTGTAACTCCCTATATTCATCATATTCCACATTTTTTATGGCACAGGACCATTCTGTTAATTCCATATATAACAATTTGGTTAGACTTTCCACATTTGATGGGCATCTACTTTGTTTACACTATTTTCTGCTAACAAATAATAAAGCTATCTAATTTTTACTTATATGGGGAACTTTCTTCTTATCAATGTCCTTCTTGGAATTTTAGCCTACTCATGAAATCTCAGGTCTAAGTGCATGGGAATATAATCACTTTATTTGTATAATTCCAAATTACTTTCGAAAATGATTATACCAATTCATAGCTCTACCAACAATGCCCACATGGGCCTATCTTCCCACAATTCTTCCAACATTGACTATTCTCATCTTATCATTTCTGCCAATTTGTTGAGTGTGAAGGGAAACCTCAGGATTGTTTTGATTTGCATTTCTCTTACTATTAATGTGCTTCAGAGCATTCTTTCAAAATAGTTTGTAATTTGGGGGTGAGGAGTAACTGGGTAGCACAATGGATGGAGCAATGGGCCTGGAATCAAGAAGAGTCTTCTTTCTGAGTTCAAATTTGTTCTCAGATACTTTATAGCTGTGTGACTCCAGCAAAGTCACTTAACCCAGTTTGCTTCAGACTCCTCATCTGTCAAACGGACTGGAGAAGAAAAATGACAAACTACTCTGGAATCTTTGCCAAGAAAATCCCAAAAATGGGGTCTTGAAAAGTCAGACATGACTGAAAATTGACTAAACAACAACACAATTACTTTTGAGAACAGTTCTTTCATGTTCACGTCCTTTAACTACTTACCTATTGGGAATGATTTTTGTTAGATAATCATAGATTTAAATATACATGTGTTTTTAGTTATATGTCTTATATACTAAAGCCTAAACTGAGAAGTTGAAAAAATATTTTTTCCCATTCAACTCCATCCCTATATAATCATTTGCTAACTAGCTCATTTGTCCACTACTCACTTAAAAGAGATGAAATTATTGCTAATTGCAATCTCCTTTCAGGGTGAAATGATTTAATTTATATCCCTCTTTCCTTCTTTTCTTTCTTCCTTTCTTTCTTCCTTTCTTTCTTTCTTTCTTTCTTTCTTTCTTTCTTTCTTTCTTTCTTTCTTTCTTTCTTCCTTCCTTTCTTTCTTTCTTTCTTTCTTTTCTTTCTTTCTTTCTTTCTTTCTTTCTTTCTTTCTTTCTTTCTTTCTTTCTTTCTTTCTTTCTTTCTTTCTTTCGGTTTTTGCAAGGCAAATGGGGTTAAGTGGCTTGCCCAAGGCCACACAGCTAGGTAAATATTAAGTTTCTGAGACCAGATTTGAACCCAGGTACTCCTGACTCCAGGGTATATCCCTCTTTTTTGATCTCCATAATTACATTAGAAATATTTGCAAATGGCGGGGTGGCTAGGTGGTTCAGTGGATAGAGTACTGGCCCTGGCCTTGCAAAAAAAAAATCTAAAAAAAAAAGAAATATCTGCAAATGGATACCTTCTCATTAACTTCCTTTGCTATTGTGTCTTCATTCTACTTTTTGGTTCCAGCATGTATGTGATACAGAATTTTCTATAGAGCTTCCATTGGTCCATGCATCAGCATTGTTCATTCCACTCCCATTTTATTAGGCAAGAGATTTGACCCAGCCTCAATATTTAAAATGTACTGAGTCAGATTTTCTCAGTATCTGAGGAGCTCCTGATAGTTCTCTATGTGCCTAAGGGATGACATTAATTCAATTCATTGGGGGTATCATTTTGTGCCATGTGAATGTAACACAATCCACGCCTGGGGCGTTTGCTTAAGACTCTTCTCACTGGTGGAGAGTATGATGACTTGACATGGCATGCCTGAGTATGGCAAGGAGTTGGTGTGAGAACTTTGGAGAACTTCTTCCTTTCTGCCTTGAGAAAAGATGCGGCTGCAGATACTCTTGGGGAGAAATTGAAAGAGGAAAAAAAACAGATTTTGGAAGGTAGACAAGTAGGGAGAAATTAGTTCTCTATTGACCCTGATTTCCAGCTAGCTTTTTTAGCCATTTGGGGCAATTTTCCTTGGGTGAGATCAATGACTTTATCTCTTAATTGAGCTGAGATATCTCAGTTATTCACCATTTGCGAGATCTTTTATATAACTAACATTTGGTGGCAGGGAATCATGTCTTCAGATATAAATTAGGGGAATTCTTTCCTCTTTAAGGAATAAGAACTAGGAAAGCTACTGGAACCTAAGAAGAAAAAATCCCAATTTCCCACAATTAACAATGTTTAGATGTAGTTCTCATCTGATACCTTAACTCTGAAGAGAACGGAGCTTTATTCCCCCTTCTCAATGCTCTCTCTAGGCAGGAATCAAAGTCTCCCTTGGATATGGATAGGCAAAATTCCCAATATATCTAAACAAAATCTTCTCACAAGCCACATTTAGATAAACCCATGTGGGAATACACAACCTACAAGGGCAACAGAAAACCCTACATGAGTGTAAAGTGACAAGTACAATAAACAAAACAAAGAAACTTATTAGAATGTGGTTTGAAGGATTTGAAAAGTTGGTTTTGAGAAATATAAAATGCAAAGAAGAAAAGGGAATGTTTTTTTCTCCTTTTAGAAGGGTTTATTGACCATTTATAAAGAACAATGAAATCAGAATCAGAGGTCTTAGGTTTGACCTGAGTGTCCTTGGGAAATTCATTTAACCTCCTTGGACCTCAGTTTCCACATATGTAAAATGAGAGCAATAGGCTTCTAAGGTCCCTCCCACAGGTAAATTCTATGGTTGTATGTTTCAAGTGTAGTAAGATTTGTCTTCCAAATGTAAGCTATGTCTATGTGGCTCCAAGGGAGGCAGAATAGTCATCTTTCTCCCATGTGTACTAAGAGTACTAGAGGAATGTCAGAGAGTCTAACCCTCTATGATTGTCCTTTGTTCTTGAAGAAAACTAAGACTTCAGGGAAGTGATGCCATGACAAGCAGGTGAATTGGATTTGAGTGGGGGGTATTATAGTAAGTTAGCAACCTCACTTTTTCCTCCAGGGCCATCTGGGTCCAGTAGCTAGATATGGATCAGGATGACTGGAGATGGCCCTGGATGAGGGGCAAGTTTCAGTAGATGTGCTGGAAGAGATGCAAAAGAAGCAGAGGAACATATCCCTCATTTGAGGAGCTTGCAGCATAGTTTAAAAGAAAAGTAAGTATAAAATAAGCAGAAAATAATACAAAAAAATTAGAATAAAATGGTTGTATTGTATTTTAAGTGGTACAGTACTTGAGGAAAAAATAATGGTCACCACACTGGTTAGAATAATAAAGTAAAATTTCAAGTGGAGCTGTCCTCCAAATGTAAGCTATGTCTGTGGCTTCAAGGGAGGCAGAATATGTTGTCATCCCAATTAGGTTATAGGTTCCATGAAGTAAGGCCTGTATTTTCTTTATTTTGTATCTTTTTTTCCCCATACTATATAAAGGTCAGGCTTGATTGAGTCAATCAATAAAATTACCCCATCCTTATTTTTTTAGGCCTTTTTTTTGCATGGCAATGGGGTTAAGTGGCTTTCCCAAGGCCACACAGCTAGGTACTATTAAGTGTCTGAGGCTGGATTTGAAATCAGGTACTCCTGACTCCAGGGCTGGTGCTCTGTCTACTGCACCAACTAGCCGCCCCCCTCCCCCATCCCTTTTAAAGACAAGCTTCTCAGCCCCAATATTCTGATCAGGTAAAAATATGTTGTGATTGCTCATAAGGCATAGACAAGACCTAGATCCCTTTATTGAATCAATGAGTCAGTTAAACATGACATTTAGACTAAATTTGAAAAGTCCCTAATCAATTTAAATGTCTCTGAAAGACATTGGATGAACTGGAGTGAAAATGCCCAGGAAGCTGCATTCGGCAAAGAACTTTATGCCTCTCTGAGAGGCTTATTTGAAACCAGAGAGCTAGTTTGGAATCAAGGAGTTGACTATTTGTTGTTGTTGTTGTTTGTCATTCATTTTCAAAGAACATCACAATATTGAAGTCAAGATACAGTGTGTTTAACTGTGACTGATCATTTAGAGCAGTTGGAATGAAAGTGGTTCTGGATTTGTGCAGTTCTTGCTTCTCCTTTGTGCTTCTACAATTCTGCTTTGCTCATAGGGTATATGCCTTTGATGTAGTCAGTCCTGTGCCAGCATCTTCCACATCTCCCAACTGATACTAAAGCAAACCAATGGTACTGATTCTATCCTAGCAGAGATCTATAAGACTGGGGGTGGGAGGGGGATGCACTGCTCATACCAAAGTTGACTGACATTCTGGATTATATGGCAAAATAGCATGCTGGTGTGAGTTCTGGATGAAGGATAAGACCTACCCCACCCAGCTTTTCCAGTGACCAAGAGAGTGAAGCTCTCTTGCTTCCATGCTCTTCAGCAGGATATTTTCCGTGATGTTGTTTGATACCTTCATTGAGGATGAAAATGGCATCAAGGTCAATTTCTACACTGATGGTAAAACTAAGTTGATTGACTATCAAGTTAATGATGGAAGACACTTGCTTTCAAAGCCTCTGAAAAAGATGACTTAGGAGGAGAATAGAGGACACTGTTCTTGTTTTCTTAATCCAATCTGTCCACTCCCTATCCCCCTTTCCTTGGAGGTTCACATCATAAAATTTGCAAACTTAAGGTTGCAGGATTTGAATTTCTCTTCAACATCCTGTCTTAGGGGGGCAGAGCCAAGATGGCGACAAGAAGGGATCGAGTCTTAGGAGCTCTCTGATAAAATTCATCAGCTAAGGACTCTGACTAAACTTTCCCCCACAAAGGGACCCAGTGAGGGAGTTCTCCTACTCAAGGTAACCTGGAAAAGAGCAGAAAGGTTCTGCTCCCCGGTATCGGAGAGGCGGCCTGCCAGAGGGGTGGCCTGCCAGAGCCAAAGGACTTCAGCCTCCTGGAGGCAGCCCCAGAGCACTGGGAGTCTCAGCTCACAGCAGCAGGGGAGTCTCCTGAGTTGTACCCCGAGGAGCACTGGGCACAAAGTGGGGGAACAGCGGGGGACCTCTGTCAGAGCAAGCACGTGGAGCCCAGCCCTCAGGGCACACAGAGAGCAGCATGGTCTTTCTCCAGCCCTGATCCAGGAAACAGAAGCAGGCAGAGCTGGTAAGCAGGAGCCCCCAAGGCATGAGCCCATTGAGCTGAGGGAGGGGAGTGAAGAGAGACTGCCAAGCTCTGTCCTCTGCCTCTGGAACAGGACTCTGGGGCTCTGACCACATTCAGGTCCTGATAGCAGTCTAGGCCCCCCCCACAGAGCAGCAGGGCCACCCCCCCACCTCGCCCTGTGGCAGAGGGAGGTGCTTATGGTCATTCACAGACCAGGAGGGAGGACAGAGCCTCACACACTGAGACCCTTGTGGGAGTGTCCCAAAAGCTCAAGAAGCACCCCCAAACCAGGCCCAGGCCAGGAAAATGAGCAAACAAAGAAACAAAAGGAAGACTATTGAGAAATATTTTGCAAATGAGCCCAAGAAGGATCAAAATACTCAGTCTGAAGATGAGGAAGCACAAGCTCCTGCATCTAAAGACTCCAAGAAAAACAGAAATAGGGCTCAGGCTATGACAGAGATTAAAAAAGACTTTGAAAATCAAGTGAGGGAGTTGGAAGAAAAACTGGGAAAAGAAAGTAGAGAGATGCAGGAAAAACATGAAAATGAAGTCAGCAGCTTAGTCAAGGAAATCCAAAAAAATGCTGAAGAAAATAGCATGCTAAAAAACAGCTTAGGTCAAATGGATAAAACAGTTCAAAAAGTTATTGAGGAGAAGAAAGCTTAAAAAAGCAAAATTGGCCAGATGGAAAAAGAGATAAGAAAACTCTCTGAGGAGAACAAATCCTTCAGACAAAGAATAGAATTCAGGGAGATTGATGAATTTACCAGAAATCAGGAATCAATACTTCAAAACCAAAAAAGATGAAAAATTAGAAGAAAATGTGAAATATCTCATTGAAAAAACAACTGATATAGAAAACAGACTTAGGAAAGATAATTTTTTAAAAATTTTTATTAAAGATATTATTTGAGTTTTACAATTTTCCCCCAATCTTGCTTCCCTCCCCCCACCCCCACCCTACAGATAGCACTCCTTCAGTCTTTACTTTGTTTCCATGTTGTACCTTGATCCAAATTGGGTGAGATGAGAGAGAAATCATATTAGGAAAGATAATTTAAAAATTATTGGAATACCTGAAAGTCATGATCAGGAAAAGAGCCTTGACATCATTTTCAAAGAATTACTACAGGAAAATTGCCCTGATATTCTAGAAGCAGAGGGCAAAATAGAAATGGAGAGAATCCACCGATCCCCCCAAGAAAGAGATCCCAAAAAACCAACCCCTAGGAATATTATAGCCAAGTTCCAGAACTCCCAAGTCAAAGAGAAAATAATACAAGCAGCCAGAAGGACACAGTTCAAATATTGTGGAGCTTCAGTCAGGATCACACAGGACTTAGCAGCAACTACATTGGAAGTTTGTAGGGCTTGGAATACAATATACCGGAAGGCAAAAGAGCTTGGAATGCAGCCAAGAATGAACTACCCAGCAAGGCTGAATGTCCTCTTCCATGGAAAAAGATGGACTTTCAATGAACCAGGGGAATTTCAAATGTTCCTTTTGGAATGGCCAGAGCTGAACAGAAGGTTTGATCTTCAGATACAGGACTCAGGTGAAGCATGGAGATTGGAGGAGAGGGGGGAAATATGAGGGACTTAATGAGGATGAACTGCATGTATTCCTGCATAGAAAAATGACACTGATAATACTCATATGAACCTTCTCAGTTAATAGAGCAGGTAGAGAGAGCTTTTATAGTTGAAGCACAGGAGAAAGCTTAATTCAACGACAAAATATGGTGTAAAAATGGAGTCAATAGAAAAAAGGGAAATGGAATGGGAGAAAGAAAAAGGAGAGGGGGAATAGTCCAAGATATTTCACATAATAAGATTTTTTTATTACAATGAGCTATTGCAATGATATGGAAGTGGGGAGGCAAGGAGGAATGAGGGAACCTTTGCTCTCATCAGAGATGGCTAGGAGAGGAAACAGCATATATACTCAATGGGGTATAGACATCTGGAGTAAGAAGGAGGGGGGGAGCAGGGGGGGAAGGGGTGGGGATGTGAATAAAGGAGGAGAGGATGGACCATGGGGGGGAGAGTGGCCAGATATAACACATTTTCTTTCTTACTTCTTGCAAGGGGCTGGGATTGGAAGGCCTGCCCAGGACCACAGGGCCAGGTGGATTCTGGGCCTAAGGGGTGGTATGGGGGCTCAGGGCTTCTTGGTCCCAGGACCAGGGATCTGTCTGCTGCGCCACTCAGCTACCCTACAGCAGTGTCAGAGTGAAAGGAGAGAGAAAATAGAGTACATGTTAGTGGAGAAATAAGAAAGGATGGAGTTGCAATCAGCAATGGCAATGGTGGAAAAATATGGAAATAACTTTTGTGATGGACTTATCATAAAGAATGAGATCCACCCATGACAGAGTTGTTGGTGTTGGAACAAAGACTCAAGCACATTTTTTGTTATTATTATTTGGGGGAGGGTGCAGGGCAAGTGGGGCTGGATGGCCTGCCTGGGGCCACATAGCAGAATGATCTTTGGGTGTCTGGGGCCGGATTTGGACCCAAGTGCTCCTGGCTCAAGGGCTAATGCTCTGTCTGCCACCCAGCCACCCCTACTATTATTACTATTTTATTTTATTTGGGGTCTTTTTTTTCTTTATTTTTTTTTTTTTGGTTTTTGCAGGGCAGTGGGGGATCAGGTGGCTTGCATGTCACACGGCTGAGTGATGGTTGGGTTTACAAGGCTGGATATGGACTTGTGGCTCCAGGGCTGGTGCTTCATCCATTGTGCCACCTGGCCATACCTACAATTATTACTATTATTTTTTTATTTTAATTTTTTTCTCTCCCCTTTACTTTTTTTGCCCAAGCAAGTCTATCTATATTCATCAGGGAGGAGGGGTATTTTGTTTACTTGTAAACAAGAATATTTTATTAATGTAAAAAAGCATTTGTACAAAATGACAATAAAAAAATAAATAAAAAAAACATCCTGTCTTATCAGTGATCTTGGTATGACTAAATGCTGCATCTTCATTGGGAGCAAAGCATAACCTGGTTGTGGTGGGGAAAAGCAGATTCAGTACTTTACAAAGAACCCAGTATAAAAGCTATATCATTCTTAAATAACCCTAGCAAAAGGATTTTCTGGAGCTTTTGAGTAATCTCTCCACCACATTGCCTTGAGTTCACTTTCCATGGACTCTGCTACACGTTAATAGAAGAATATGTCACACTTTTGAGGACTTTTTGGTATGAACTGTTCTTACTATATCACCTTGATAAATACTATGTTTTAAAGCTATTGCAACTCACTAGCTAATTTTATTGATAAATAATGATGGGGCAATGCACTCTTTTGAGATCTCCTGAGCTATAACATCACAGATACTCCAAACCCCCTAGAAGGAAAGATATAGCCACCCTCTGGATACCTGATGCACCAATGCAATAAGGGTTGAAAGTGTAGCTCCAGACAACAACTCCATACCATGCTATTCTGAAATACACAAATGCTTATTGAGTTGTATTGACCAATAGATTGCCTTTGGGAACTAGTGAGATCATCTATTTTTATAAGATTATGCTCCTTAGAAATTTTTAAGCCTTAGTTTAAACTTTTCCTCAAGGCTAACTATCAGGACAGCTAAGTCTTCTTACATAGCAAAATATGACAAAATCAAAATTAAGGAGATGATTTAGCAGCATCTTAAATAAAGTGTTTCAAATTATGAAAGGGATCTTTGTAAGGCAAGAGAAATAAATGGAGAGAAAATGTGAGAGAGCAATATATCCTCTTTGTTTCATTCTGACATTGATAAATGTTCAAATCAAGGAGAAAAATTTTAAATAGCTACTTTGCACAGCCAAAGTACAGAACAGAGCAATGTGAGTGGCTAACGCTTACAGGCTGTGACTAGTTTTAAAGCACTATTTTGATTAATTCAACAGCTATTAACTACTCTACTTGTGACGTAACCAACTTCAGAACAAATCTTCAGAAGATAGGTTTGAAGTTATTGGCAAGTCCCAACTTGGAAATGGAATGTTTTCCAAATTTGTATTTGTAAGTTGGTTATTTGGATTTGGAACACAATTTTAGGAGTTCTTAATGTGATAGGGTCCTAAGCTAGCCACTAAGAGTCAATTTAAACTCTAGGATACTCTAAATATATAAAATACACTACTAATGCTATAGAACCTAACTGCCACATGTAGTAATGTATTATAAGAAATGCAACAAGTGTTCCAACTTGGGATGCCAACACTATATGATCCCTAATGTCCTCTTCTCGTTCCTGTACCTATCACACATGAGTGCTTAAGATGGAATCTTATATGCCTTGGTAATGGTTCCTTTTTTCTTAGTACAAGGGCTTATTGAAGAAGCTGATGGGATCTTAGATAAGCAAAGGGATTCCAAGGAGTAAGAAATTGTTATAGGCTGAGACTCTGACCCTCTAAACTTCCAAGGATATTTCTTGACTCTGAGTGATTTTTTTAATGTACATTCTTTTCCTCCATTAATCATAGGGATTTCCTTTGATAATATCATTTGTTTTTTCTAATTAGTCAGTCGATCAACAAGTATGTATCAACCACTTTCTGAATCCTTTACGTGAATCCATTTTCAGGTGTTCTAAGAATCTGGCAGCTATTTTGAGTGTAGTGTGGTAGAGAGCAAGCTGATCTTTGAGCCAGAAAGACCTTGATTTGAGTATTACCTCACATACACTATGTGATCCTGGGTAGATCATTTATTCTCTCAGTGCCCCAGGTAACTCTTACTGCAATAAACTGTAGAACATGTGTTCATCTGTTCTGGTAGACAAGTTTCCTCATGTCAGTGAAATCACAGGTCCTCCTAAATAAAAAGAGAAAAAGAAACAGAGAAGTAGTGATAAGATCTTCTGTTCTTTTGTTTTGAATTTAATCAAAGTCACAAACAGGTACTAATGGAAAGTCTTTGTAAACAAAAAAGAGACAAAATTAATAATTTTAGAAGACCACAACAATTAAAACATACTGACAAA
Organism: Macrotis lagotis; assembly: GCF_037893015.1. Lineage (NCBI taxonomy): Eukaryota > Metazoa > Chordata > Mammalia > Peramelemorphia > Peramelidae > Macrotis > Macrotis lagotis. Next base: position 260,259,091 of record NC_133666.1, read on the forward strand.
AGTAAATTCCTTGAGGCCAAGGACAGTTTAGAAGGTGTTTAATAAATGTCTGTTAATTGATTGATTGATAGATGAATGGAGTGAAGAGTTGGATAACCAAGTAGTGGGAAGGAGGAGCAGGGATGATCTTAGTGATACCTGAACTGCCCTGGTACAGTGGTGAAGTAAGACAGGTTGGAGGAGAGAGAGGCAATGGTTCCAACAAAGGGAGAGGGGAGGGGAAAGGAAGGGAAATACCAGGTATCTGCACTGCAGAGGGGAGAATTCCTATGGGCAGTTCAAATGCAAGGGGACATACCTACTAATTTCAAGGGTACAGAAATAGGAAGTTGCCTTTGTTTAAATATTCTTTTTAGGAAACACACTAGTTAACTGCATTCTGTCTTTGCAGGATTTGCCATAATAATAATTTCTCTAATCCTGCCTGTTCTTAGAAGGAATTGTGAGCTCCTTATAGAAGGGATTTGTAGGCTACAAAGTGAAATTCATTTACTTCTGATGAAATTCCATATAAAACATAGATAATATACATTTGTATTTTCTCTGCTTTCAGGCAACCGACATTTAGCTTCTCTGTAATTACATGATACTGTGTCTACATGGAATTTATTTCAGTTTCTGAAGCCTTAAAACACTGTAAACATGTTTCCCCTGTGCCTCCGGATGTGGATACTGGTCACTTTGCTACATAGTTCAAACTATTCCCTCACCCAGAAGTTGAATACTTGTTTGATTTATTATTGTTATTATGATGGTGATGGCAATGGTGATAATAACTATGACCGCTATAGGCATTGTTATTGGCTTAAAATTCAATCTCCTTTGGATTTCCTGCTTCTTTTTTTCCAACCACACACACTCAAAGGCTTTAGGAGTCTCCTGATGAAAGCATCCTACATGATCAGGTCTTGTTGAAACCTTGAAATTGTCAACTCAAGAGGGCTATTCATGGTTCATTTTTGGCTCCTAGACCCCACAAAATGAGCTATGAAGAAAGCTTTTCTTCAGGTGTGTTTTGATTTATATGATATTTAAACTGTTCAAAGAAGATTTGCTCTTTTTAGCAAACTGTTGTTAAAAAGGAGGCATTTACTCATTTAGGAACCTGAGTAAATCAGAAACATCTGGGAACACCCATACACACACACACACACACACACACACACACACACACACACACACACACACACACGGGAACATTCCCTGAAATTAACTTTTCAGAATCACTTAAAAAGGAGGGAAGAATGGAATAAGAGGATAGAGAGAAAAGCTTGCAGTAGCAATAGCAGCTGCATATTATGGGGGGCTGTAAAATTTAGTCTGGGAGAACTTAAGAGCTATTGGGGACTTTCATGATAGAAGTTAAAGAGGATGATTACAGGGGATAAATCACCTGTAGTCTAAAAATCACCTGAATGAATGAAATGGATTAAGCATTTACTATATTCCAAGTCAGTCTACTTGACCCTAAAATATCCCTCCATACCTGCCCCTCTTCTTCTATTAGTAAATTCCTCCTAGAAACTTCATTTTGTGAAATGGTCAAGGGTAGTCTGCTTTCCTTCTCTTCTTGGATCTCAGAATGATGCCCTTTTGCTGAGCACCTTCCTTTCCCCCTTTTCAGCTTCCTTTGAAGTATTGGGCATGTTTTCTTCCCCCATTAGAATATAAACTCCTTAAGGGTAGGACTGTATTTTTTTTTGCCTGCACTCATCACAGTGTCTGGCATATTTTGACTAAATAATAAATCCCTTTTTCCCTTCCCCATTTCTCCTTCCTTTAGGGATATAAAAACAAAAAAGAAGATATATCCTGCTCTCAAGGATCTTACTCAGACATCACATAGAAGGTAGAGATACCCAAGGAGGGGTACTTTGAAGTTAAAAGTGTAGTGAATGGAGTCAGAGAGAAGTGCTATGACCCACCCTTGCCCATAGTAGGGGCAACATGGAATTGATTATGGTTTCAGAATTGAGAAAAGGGCATGGCACAGGTGGAGTCAAATGGGTAAGGAAGATGTGAGAATGGCATGTGGTGAAAAGATGGTATGGGGCAGAGGGGGGAAAGTAAGACATGGTTGGAATAGTTCATCTGATTTGAATGACCCAAAGCTGAAAAGGTAAAATCTTCCAGGGCTTGGTTTCTCTTCTACAAAGTGGCTGGAAAGAAGAAGCTCAGTATGGCTAAAAGAAATGGGAGCATAAAAATTGTTTGTTTATCTTTATCTACATGGAAATGAACTCATTCAACAACAGCAAAGAGCAATAACAGTTAAGATAGAGATACATACTACCAAATTTGCACCAAGAAGAGTTTATTTTTTTTTACTTCTGTGTTGCTCTAACTGGAGAATATTGCTAGTTAGACTAGAAAGTTTATTGTTATTTTTTCTTTACTAAACCATTGTGTTTTTTTAAGCCAAAGGTATATACAGTGTGTTAAATGGTCTGTTTCCCCTGCTTTAGTTTGCCAAGCCCAGAGACATCACCCTAATTACAGCTGTTGCACAGGTTGGTAATGACATCCCCCATTCTACCATAGAAGAATGAGAAAATCTCTCTAGGACACGGTCTAAAATCTCAATCCCTTTTGAGTTGACAACTGTCACAGGGGAGTTTAGACCTATGTGGTAGCAAGCCCACGTGGTCCTCTTTCTGGAACTGACTTTTCTGACAGTGAAGGCTTGACATCGAGGACCCTGTTCTGTTACTTACATTTGAAAAAGTTTCAGATTTGACCTGAAGTTCGAGTTGAGAGCTCTGGTAGCAGCATCAGTTTGCCCTTCTCTGTGTGTGATCCAGTCAGGCAGCTTGACTTCATCCAGCTAAATATATTTCCTATTGTTGTTTTCATTCTGTCCCCTTTAATCTGCCTCCAGCACCCCCATAGACCACCTAATTGGTTCCCTCTAACCAGCACTCTTTAGCCTGACAGCCTAGCTCCGTGTATGTAGACCCCTTTAATCTGCCTGCTGGCTTGGCACAGTGTGATAGTCTCATATTTTTCCAGTGTCAAAAAGCAGATTGCATATTCTGGATGATCTTCATACTTACTTCTGTCTTCCTCTTAGAAACTATAGTGGAAAAACAGCTGTTCATCTCAATTAGGTTTTGATTGCTAATTAGCATCTACCTGTCACTATTATTCAGCTTTCTCCAATGTTCCCTTCAGCTATTTTCCATGCAACTGGTACACCTGGTTTCCATGAGAACCATTTAGCTCTCTCCCTGCCCAACCAAAGCTGCCACCTATTCTGCTGCTAAGATCGTGTCTTTCTGGCATAATTTGAGTTTGCTTGTCTAATTCTCTTTCCCTAGTTTGATTTCTTTTAATTACTGGTCAGATTTTCTAATTTATAAAGAGACTCACCCAATTCCTCTCTTTCAATCATCCTAGATTACTTTTTGTGAAAGGATTCCATAGGATCTCTGTTAGACTGGTTGTATGTTACAAAAGACCCATTTGGCAAAGAGAAGTCCTTATAGACAATTGCTAAAATGCCACTATTTAAATGTGGCCCATTTTTGTTATTACCATTACCAATTGAATGTTTCATGGGAGCTTAGGAAATGCATGATACTGTGCTAGGGAAGTAAATCATTCATCATGGTTTTAGGACCTTTGGGCATTTTTACTCAAATATCCTGCTGCTTTTCTTAATTCTTCAGATAAACTTTTCGTCCTACTTCTTGTGTAGGAGAGCAAGGAGATCCTTCCTGATCATGTTTGTTTCTGACATTGATCATTATCTCGTATATATTATTCATTTATTTAGTCATGATTTAAGTGACTACTGTGAATGAACATAAAAAAGGCATTTATTAAACACTCATTTTTCACCAAGCACTTGGCTAAGCCTTGAGGATTAAAAGAGAAATAACAAGCCTGCTCTCAAAGAACACACCCATGCTATTTGGGGTGAATAGACAAGAGTATGTGCAGGTTCAGTGCACTACCTTTTGTACTTTGTAGTGAGGTACTTGGCCCTGCTTGATTTCATTGAGGTTCTCTTGTGCTGACCTTCATCAATTCTGTTTAGGACCACTTGAATCTTTAAGGTTCAAAATGTTGGATTTGAGCCCTTTCTGCCATCTCAGGACAGTGTTAAGAACCTCAGAACCTTTGGTAAATCTTGCTCTGATGCTCTGTAGGAATTCCAAGATCACCTTCCCTGAGATTGGAATTGAACACTGAGTCATGTATACATGGCCTTTCCTCATCTTTGCTGGTGGATCCCTATTTCCTATTTCTTGAGGGCTTTGAGGTGATTTTTTCCCCCATACATTGATTCCTGGGGTGTGAGGAAAAAAAGTCATTTCTCACTGGATTCCTTGATCATTATTCCCTCAAATAAAAACTAGGGGGGGGGAGCTATTCTTTATTTAGGTATGTAGGAGCTAGATGAACTGCTTCCATTTCAGGCAGCCTTATTGTCTGGAAGGTCCATTGAAGCAATTAAATAAAGTTGCCTACAAGAACAAGGTAACTGAGCCCATGTAATCCAGACTTATTTGGAACTAACTTTCAATTTACCACTTGAGTCCAGACCAACCCTCAAAACTTTAGAAGAATGATTCATCTACCTTTTCTTATCATTCCAGTTATTCATCCAATATCATCTGTTGATGGCACAGTGGAACAGTGTTGGGTCTGGAGTCAAGAAGCTCTCAGTTCAAATCTAGCCTTTTATTTATTTAAGGCAGTGGGGTTAAGTGACTTGCTCAAGGTCACACAAATAGGCAATTATTAAGTGTCTGAGGCAGGATTTGAACTTAGGTCCTCTTGACTCCAGAGCTGGTACCACCTAGCTGTCCCTACCTCAGTTTTCTTAACTGTAAAAGTGAGTTAAAAATAGCATCTCCCTCCCAGGGGTGTTGATAGAATAAAATGAAATATTTGTAAAATGCTTTGTAAATCTTTAACTGCTATATAAATGCTAGATAATATTCACTTTGTTTCTTATGTCATTGGGAAAGTTATTTATCTCCTTTGGACCTTAGTTTTCACATCTATAAAATGAGGATGAGGTAGTTGGACAAGATCACCTCTAGAGATTAGCTCTAGATCTATGATGCCATGGTATCATGGCCTCTGTTTCCAATTTTTGAGGTAACTATCAATAGTTGCTTTTGATATATGTGCCATTTCATTTTCCATCAAACCCTTTTTTTCCCTTCATGATAACTCTATCTACTATCCTTCACCAAGATTGACTAGCCCTGATAATTTTTCAAGGAAAGGAAGTCACCTTTAACCTTTTCCTGTACTTGATCATTCTACATCCAATAAATAACCAAGCCTTACCAGTTCTACCTCACTAACATTTTGTTTATCCATCTCTTACATCCTCAGTGCCAAAGATCTAATCAAGTAATCTCCATTTAGGTCATCACCTCTATTCCCTCCCTATGGGGAAAAATGAATGCAGTCCTTGGAAACTCCCTGAGATTTAAGAGGGCCACTTTGATGTTATCTTGCTTTGCTCTAGGACTCCACAATAATGTAGGAAATTTCCAACTATGTCATCCCACTTTCTAGCTCATCTTCATGTGTTATGTTAGAATATAAACTTTTGAGGGCCAAGACTACTTAGCATGCTTTTCTGTATAGAGTACTTGATAAATATTCTATGTATTGGTCTATCAATTTATCCATTTTTCAGTTATCTCTCTTTAGCTGTATGCACATCCATCTATCTTTCTACCTTTATCCTCTCAGATCTGAACTATGACAATAATCTAATTATACCATTGACAGAACAAGGGAAGTCAGGAGGGGACAGTGATCTAACACAAGAGTGCTGGTACCTAGTGGATGATTAATAAATGTTTATTGATTGATTGGTTTTCAGGGGATGAGGATAAGTCTGGTTATAGACATATCCAGCTTAAGATGCCAGCAGTGCATCCCAATGTCAATGTAATGATATCAGAGGTTATCTTAAAATTCTCTGCAAGAATGATAAGTTGAGGGACTAGATTTTAAGGGCAATAAGGCTTGTTTGAAGTCTTACTCATGGCTTTGGCTTCTGTAAGAGCCCTTTAGAGGGGGCATTTAAGGGAAAGAGGTCCTTTTTGATCCAGAAAATCAAATCTGATCTAGGGGTTTTGGCTCATGGAAGTGGGTGTTTATTTTGGATTCCAGTGGTTTAGATTGTGTGTGGAAGCTTGACTTTCCTTGTTTTAAAACCCTTAATAATATGCCTCTGTTCAGCTGAATTTGTATAATAAAACAGTCAGAATGTTAAAAGTCTAATAATAACAGAAAAGTAATTCATAGTTAAGTTGCCCTTCAGTAGCTGGGGACAATGGAACATGCCAAGCATACAATTAAATAGATCCTCTCTTTTTTTCTTAGTATTCAAGGCCAGCTCTAACCCATTCCTTGCCTTGACGTTGGTGGCGTGTGCCAGCCCCTTTAACATTCTTTTTAAATTTAGTCCATGTTCCCAAATGATCTTTCAATTTTTTTTGATGATGTTCTGCATATTGCCTTCAGTCCACAAAGCAAAATGTATTCTTTAAAGAACAAAATCTAATTCTGGTATGAAAATTCAGACAGTCTTGTTCTGAAGAGATGTGAAAGTCTCAATGCTGCCTCAATATACTGAGGGAAAGATTAAATAAAAAAAACAACTGAAGGAAAGACCTAGAGAAGAAGCTTACTTAACTTAATTAGTTAAAATAAGAAAAAATGGCATTCCTCCCCCCCCCACGCCCACAACACATTTAGGATCTAAATGGATCTAAATTCATAGGACCACAGCTTTAAGGTGAAAGGGATCTATTTGTTGTTCATTTGTTTTCAGTATGCCTGAGTCTTCATGACTCCTTTTGAGATTTTCTTGGCAGAGATACTGGAATAATTTACCATTTCCTTCTCCAGCTCATTTTACAGATGAAAAAATGGAGGCATAAGGGGTTGACTTGCCCAGAGTCACTCAGCTAGTAAGTGTTTAAAGCTAGACTTGAACTTGGGAAGATAAGTCTTCCTCCAGGCCAGATATTCTGTACACTAAGGAACCTATAGAACTTTAGGGAGGAACCTAAGAGAACTTGGTTCAGCTTAATTATTTTGCAAATGATAAAACTGAATTGTAGAGAAATAAATTATTTGCCCATGATCATGTGCGATAGGAAGTTAAAGAGTCAAGATTAGAACTCAGGTCCTGACTCCAAATTCTTTTCCACTATGTTAAATTGCTAGTGTTAAGATTAAAATTTTAGTCTTCAAGTACATAATATTTTAAACAAAAGCACTTCAGTCATATTCCCTTTCTAGGATCTTATAGTACCTTGTTTTGTTTGTATGAATGAAATTTGGTATTCTTGCTTATTCTATCCTGACCTTTTGATTTTTGTTTAAGAAAACCTATTAAGGAATTGACAGCAGGCAGAACAATTGAAGAGCTGGTCTATAGGTAAAAATAAATTTCTTTCTAGAAATAATTAGTAATTATTTATATTTTAGTCTATGAATTCCTCTAATGTATAGAATACATGAACTGACATGTTTCTTTGATTTTGTTTTACAAAACAAAATATTCATGTTTCATATGTATAATAAAGTAAGTTTATTTAGCATATAATAAGGCTAACTGTTCTCCTAGGGAACTATATTCCCAAAGAGGGTGCCATAGGCAGAAATGCTCTTCTCAGCATGGATTTTTTTTCACAAAGGTGTGTTTTTACCACTCAAGGTGGAAGATTGGTTGCAAACACATGCAGAGACAGGAAACAGAGGTTTGGAAGAGAAAGAGGAGTGGGAAAAGGGGAGAAAATAGTGTGGACTCAGGAAGCAGTTGAATTCAACTGCCTCTGCTAAAAAGAGGGTTTCCCTCATCCATGCCAGGAAACAGTGGCTACACACAGTCCTAAAAATATAGTTTCTGTTCTGAAAAGACCATCTCAAGACTTCAATGCTCTCTAGATTCAAAACTGAGAGGCAATGCCCTTCAGACCTTGGGTATCATAGATTTGTTTCCTGGACAAGTTTCTAACCTTCCCCTAGGTTACTGTAAGATGCTAGTAAGGTAGTTCGGTGATAGATATTCCATAGTACATAAGTAAGGTGTATGTGTCTATCTATCTATTTTTCTATTTGTTTGTCTGTCTGTATACAGACACACACACACACACACACACACACACACACACACACACACACACACACACATATATATATATATATATATATATATATATATATATTTTTTTTTTTTTTTCCTATATCAACCAAAGGATGTGTCTTTTCCTACCTCTGGATTCTTCCCATCACTCCCTCACATAAGGTACCCTCTCCATCCTTCTCCTATTTTCAACTTCTTTTTCTGTGTTGTAGATCTTTGTGAAATTGTATGCTCCTTGAAGGCAGGGACTGGCTTTCAATTTTTTTTCTTTTGCATTCCCAGCACTTAACACAGTACCTGACCCTTAGGAACCACTAAGTAAATGCTTATCAACTGACTGATCTATAAACAAAGGAATCAGTTGAACCAGGTTCATCATGCTCCTAAAGGCAAATTGCTTGGTCATTTCTTGTGCTGCAGTACTAATTATGAGCATAAGCAAAACAGACCACCCAAAGATAATTATAGGTTATGTGCAATAAACCACATTAAAAGGTCCTGGATTTTTGGGATCATGATATCACACAAAAAAATTAAATTTACTATATCTTAATAAACAGAAAACAACTGGTTATCAATGGAAGATATTCCTGAACCTACTACTGTATATGACCAGGCAAAAAGCAACAATAAATTAGAAGAAAGCATAAAGATGAGAAGACATTGCATGCAATTACAATATTTCCCACCTAACCTATTCAAGCAAACTATTGATGTTAAAATATGGGCATTGAATAAAGGAAGATTGATTGTGATGATCACTATTCCTTATAAAAATTTAGCTGTTATATTGAGACAGCTATAAGACCCAAGACAACAGTCAAACCAGCAGGTATTTTATTTCCTAGAAAGACAGAGTGGAAGAGCACCATTTTATATTATAAACTCATTTGCAAAATGTTAAGGAAGATTATGAGAAGTACTACTCTCCGAGATAGAAAAGAAAGGTGATGGGCAAAATGAGACTTCACAAAATTTGACTTGAGGTCCACCTACACCCAAATCAGAAGGATACACAAAAATTGAATAGATTTTCTATGGCCTCCATAACAATAAATTTCTTTTATTTATGATGGGGAATTCACATATTTAGAATTTAACATTTGATGTGCTATGAAGAATTAGAAACAGTATTAAAAAAGATGAAGATGGAGAATCTGGACCAGAAAAAGAAATCCATCCCATTGAATTATGCAATTTTGAAAACATTGAGGGGTTTATTACCAAAATATATAAAAAGTAAAAAAAAAAATTGAAATATTTAGGAAAAAGTTATGGAGAATATTATTACTAAAGGTAATTATTACATGAATGGCTAAATACTACTGACTGATTATACAGCATAGTAATACAATATTACTATAATCATTTAGTATTATGGATGTTATATCTGCTCTGTTCCATTGACCCACGTTTCTATTTCTTAGCCAATACCAGATAGTTTGATATTTACTGCCTTATAACATAGTTTAAAAGCTAGTACTGCTGAATCTCCTTCCTTTACATTTTTTCCTTCAGCTTCTTTGAAATACTTGAGACTTTGTTCTTCCAAATAAATTTTATTATTTTTAATTTATTAAAATGTTATCTAAATAATGTAATTGGTATGGCATTGAATAAATGAATCAGGTAAAATTGTAATTTTTGTCATATTAGCTTTGCCTACCCATAAACAATACATTTCTCCAGTAATTTAAATTTGATTTTATTTGTATAAAGAGTATTTTATAATTATGTTTATGTAGTTCCTGGATCTGTTTTGGCAGGTATACTCTCAGACATTTTATACTACAATTATTTTAAATGGACTAAAACAATCTTGGAATAATATTAGTGACACATAGTATAGTCACCCTGTTTATCGCTTTTAATTAAATCTATTTTAGCTTTAACTTTGTCCCAGGGCATGCTTTTTTTATATCAGCTGAAACAAATTCTACTCCAGTCCTTTATTTTACCTCTGTGTGTATCTCTCATTTTATTGTTTATTGTAAGCAAAACATTGACAGATTCAGATTTTTTTAATCCATTCTGCTATTCACTGTTTTATGGATAAATTTATCCTATTCATATTCAAAGTTATAATTACTTATTGTGTATTTACCTCCATTCTTTTTTCCTCATTATCCTTCTTGCCCAATTAACCCTATCTCTCTTCCAAGTCTGATTAGCTCAGAATGAATGTAAATAACATTTATTTCTGTTTTAGTCAGGAAGGGAAGACCTTTAGGGTTTTCTGGCTAAAATGGAAACACTTGCTATTTGCATTCATTCTAGACCATATATGTCATATTTTCTATTAAGTTCTGGTCTTTTTAGTTGCTGTTGTTACAAATGACTGAAATTCTTTGTTAAATATCTTTGTTAAATTTTTAAATTCAGCATTATACTTAACTTTACTGGAGCTCTTTTGTTCTAAAATCTATAGTCTTTCAATTTAGAAGCTGCTACCTGATTGTAGCTTTACCATATTTGAATTATTTTTTTTCTTGTTGCTTGCCATATTTTGTCCTTAACTTTGGAGCTTTGAAACTTGACAATCATATTCCTCAGGTTTTCCTCCTGGGATCTCTTTCAGGTGGTGACCAGTGGATTTGTTCTATTTCTGTTTCACCTTCTTGTGTTAGAACTTCAGGGCAATTTTCCTTAATCCTTTCTTGTATTATTGTATCAAGATTTAATCCCAAGGAATGTGGAATAATGTTTTAGGTCCTTTTTGCTATTTCTTCCTGAATCTGGGAGCCCAAACTCGGACTTTTTTTTTACATTCCAAGCCACAGCTAAGGTCCCCAGCTGCACTGACTTGCAAATACTCTTGCTCCTTGTGATCTGACCTGTGGCTTCAAAATTCAGCTCTCCTCTCTGCCCAGGGACCAAAACCAAAGACTTCATTCTCTTGCCTGTCCCACAGCCAGCAGGTTTCCTGAATTTCTATTACTTCATTTACCTGCCATGCGGTCATTTACTCTCACCCATATTTGAAGCCTGGGACCATGACTGGTCAGCAGAGCTGAGCTTGTTGTCCAACAACAGAGGAAGGTCCTTCGGTCTTCTACTTCACTGTCAGTATTCTGTGTGGTGAAAGTTCCTGAGATCAAGGCAGCACCTAGCTCCTGTTGTTTGTTGATTCAACAGATTCTGCATGAAGGGGTTTGCTTTTTATTCAGTTCAAACTTCCACCCCCGAATGTAGAATCTTTCTTGAGGTTCTCTCATGTTGTCTTTCAAAACTTTTATTTATGCTATTCAATGTTCACTTTGTTCTATTTTTTTGTGGAGGAAATTTGTAGAGCCTGGAGTTTTCTGACCTATTCCACTATCTTCCCAGAATCCTCTCCCATGAGGAAGTCTTGATGTGGAAACTCCTTCCACTTTAGGCACCTGATTTCAAATCACAAGTTTACTCCTTTACACTGTCAACTGAAGTATATCCCTCTATACTTCATCTTATTATCTCCTGATACCCTCCAATAATAAAAAAGTTGATCTCATAATCATTCTATACAGTTATTCCTGTTTTCACTCCTTCCAAATTGCATATTAGCAAATTTATAACCAATAGTCAGTGTACTTGGCTACCAAGAGTCTTAGTCCCAGATTTCTATGCAACAGGCTTGCATTGCTTACTAAATCATTATATGGATCAGTTTCTTTATTTCTCTATTTCAGGGTAACAATTATAAATGTTAAGCAAGGCATAAAATGGAAGCAAGCTTACCAATGGTGTAATACAGGAAATTAAAATAGAAGAAGGATGCTGAAAATATGTTATCATTATCCAGATATTCCCTTTTTTTGCAGATAATATTACTTCAAGTCCCATAGTTTTACAGAGTCTTGTCTATGTCTATACATGACTACTTAAGAGTTGGTCTAATAACTTACATATAGGAAAATCAAATGAAGAATACCTATTGTCCAGGTTATAATAAATTTGGATTAAGCAAGCCTTTGAATTAATCCATTAGTACATAAAACATGGACAAGCATTTCTGATTGGCATTTACTGGGTCCAGATTTGAACAAGAGGCAGAAAGCAGGATGAATTACATTTGGAAAATTGTATACTATACCCTCCCCAAGCCTCTCTCTGCCATAGAAACATAATCTTTAAAAAGATCAATACTTTCCTGGTTGAGCTATAGGGCTACAGATCAGAGAATATATACTTCTCTGAAAAATCAAATTTACAGTTGAACCAAATAATGGAGATTCATGGAAGGCAATATGCAACTGCAGAATGTTACCATGATGACTTCTATGCCATGCTCCATAGGAATAGATAACTGTTCCTTAGCCATCTAGTGATTTTTTCAAGTCTTCTACTCTTGAAAGACTAAGATTCTTCCTTATTTCACTATACAGAGCCCTCAGGTATATGGGTCTAGCACCTCTGGTATGATAATTGCCTGAGCCCTTTCCAGGGCTACTCATCCATCAGGTAACGGGTAACTAACAGATCTCAAACCTGTTGGTAATTTGGGAGGTAGTATCTATCCCAAGCATGTGAAGACACAGAATGGGCAGAGAGATAACAATTTGTGATAATGGCCATTAAGGTGCCTGGAGCAGGCATTGTAGAGTGCTTAGAGCTTGATCAGACATCTAAGATGCCAAGATCACCTACTATATCCTAGGTTGTTACCAGTTGTTCTGACTTTTGTCTTGCCATTGGACTTTGATTCTGGAAGAGAGAAGAAGGCTGATGATTTTATATAGTTCTATCAAATTCACACACAAGATATCACCCCATGATTTCTTTGGTCCTCTTCAAACACAAAGGATGAGCAATGATGTACGAGAAATGATGTAAAATATAATCAGGAAATGTAATTGGAAGAGGAGGTGATCCACTCATGTAGCAAAAGGGAAAGTAATAGGTAGTCCAACCACCAGCACTATTACCCAGAAAATGGTAAAAGATTTTTGACAAGGGTCTTAAGCATTTTGATAGATCCTCTATGGAGAATGTATAGAAGGGGGGTGGAGCCAAGATGGCGACATGAAGGGATCCAGTCTTAGGAGCATTCTGATAAAAACTCATAAGCTAAGGACTCTAACTAAACAGAACCCACAAAGGGACGCAGTGAGGCAGTTCTCCTACTCAAGGTAACCTGGAAAAGAGCAGAAAGGCTCTGCTCCCTGGGGTTGGAGGGGCAGCCCGCCAGAGGGGTGGTCCACCAGAGGGGTGGCCCGCCAGAGCCAAAGAACTTCAGCCTCCTGGAGGCAGCCCCAGGGCTTTGGAAGCCTGGGCTCACAGTAGCGGGGGAGTCTCCTGAGTTGCACCCCGGGGAGCACTGGGCAAAAAGTGGGGGAACAGCAGGGGACCTCTGCCAGAGTGAGCACATGGAACCCAGCTCTCAGGGCACATAGCGAGCAGCTTGGTTTTTCCCCAGCCCTGATCCAGGAAACAGAAGCAGTCAGAGCCAGTAAGCAGGAGCCCCCAGGGCATGAGCCCATTGGGCTGAGGGAGGGGAGTGAAGAGAGTGCTCTGTCCTCTGCCCCTGGAACAGGACTCTGGGGCCCTGACCACATTCAGATCTTGATTGCAGTCTAGGCCCCTCCATAGAACAGCAGCCCCCCCCACCTCAGCCCTGTGGCAGAGGGGGGCGCTTATGGTCATTCACAGACCAGGATGGAGGACAGAGCCTCACACACTGAGACCCTTGTGGTAGTGTCCCAAAAGCTCAGGAAGCACCCCCAAAACACAGGCTTAGGCTGGGAAAATGAGCAAGCAAAGAAACAAGAGGAAGACCATTGAGAAATATTTTGCAAATGAGCCCAAGAAGGATCAAAATACTCAGTCTGAAGATGAGGAAGCACAAGCTCCTGCATCTAAAGACTCCAAGAAAAACAGAAATGGGGCTCAGGCTATGACAGAGTTCAAAAAAGACTTTGAAAATCAAATGAGGGAGTTGGAAGAAAAACTGGGAAAAGAAAGGAGAGAGATGCAGGAAAAACATGAAAATGAAGTCAGCAGCTTAGTCAAGGAAATCCAAAAAAATGCTGAAGAAAATAGCATGCTAAAAACCAGCTTAGGTCAAATGGATAAAACAGTTCAAAAAGTTATTGAGGAGAAGAATGATTTAAAAAGCAAAATTGGCCAGATGGAAAAAGAGATAAGAAAACTCAATGAGGAGAACAAATCCTTCAGACAAAGAATAGAATTCAGGGAGATTGATGAATTTACCAGAAATCAGGAATCAATACTTCAAAACCAAAAAAAATGAAAAATTAGAAGAAAATGTGAAATATCTCATTGAAAAAAACAACCGATATGGAAAACAGACTTAGGAAAGATAATTTAAAAATTATTGGAATACCTGAAAGTCATGATCAGGAAAAGAGCCTTGACATCATTCTCAAAGAATTACTACAGGAAAATTGCCCTGATACTCTAGAAGCAGAGGGCAAAATAGAAATGGAGAGAATCCACCGATCCCCCCAAGAAAGAAATCCCAAAAAACCAACCCCTAGGAATATTATAGCCAAGTTCCAGAACTCCCAAGTCAAAGAGAAAATATTACAAGCAGCCAGAAGGACACAGTTCAAATATCATGAAGCTTCAGTCAGGATCACACAGGACTTAGCAGCAACTACATTGGAAGCTCGTAGGGCTTGGAATACAATATACCGGAAGGCAAAAGAGCTTAGAATGCAGCCAAGAATGAACTACCCAGCAAGGCTGAATGTCCTCTTCCAAGGAAAAAGATGGACTTTCAATGAACCAGGGGAATTTCAAATGTTCCTTTTGGAATGGCCAGAGCTGAACAGAAGGTTTGATCTTCAGATACAGGACTCAGGTGAAGCATGGAGATTGGAGGAGAGGGGGAAAATATGAGGGACTTAATGATGATGAACTGCATGTATTCCTGTATAGAAAAATGATACTGATAATACTCATATGAACCTTCTCAGTTAATAGAGTAGGTAGAGAGAGCTTTTATAGTTGAAGCACAGGAGAAAGCTGAATTTGAAGATAAAATATGGTATAAAAATGGAGTCAGTAGGAAAAAAAGGGAAATGTAATGGGAGAAAGAAAAAGGAGAGGGGGAATAGTCCCAGATATTTCACATAATAAGATTTTTTTATTACAATGAGCTATTGCAATGATATGGAAGGGGGGGGGCAAAGGGGAATGAGGGAACCTTTGCTCTCATCAGAGATGACTAGGAAAGGAAACAGCAAATATACTCAATGGGGTATAGACATCTGGAGTAAGAAGGAGGGGGGGAGCAGGGGGGAAGGGGTGGGGATGTGAATAAAGGAGGAGAGGATGGACCATGGGGGGAGAGTGGTCAGATATAACACATTTTCTTTTTTACTTCTTGCAAGGGGCTGGGATTGGAAGGCCTGCCCAGGACCATAGGGCCAGGTGGATTCTGGGCCTAAGGGGTGGTATGGGGGCTCAGGGCTTCTTGGCCCCAGGACCAGGGATCTGTCTGCTGCGCCACTCAGTGACCCTACAGCAGAGTCAGAGTGAAAGGAGAGAGAAAATATAGTACATGTTAGTGGAGAAATAAGAAAGGAGGGAGTTGGGATCAGCAATGGCAACAGTGGAAAAATATGGAAGTAACTTTTACCATGGTCTTATCATAAAGAATGTGATCCACCCATGACAGAGTTGTTGGTGTTGGAACAAAGACTGAAGCACATTTTTTTGTTATTATTATTTGGGGGAGGGTGCAGGGCAAGTGGGGCTGGGTAGCCTGCCTGGGTCCACATAGCAGGGTGTCTGGGGCTGGATTTGGACCCAGGTTCTCCTGGCTCAAGGGCCAATGCTCTGTCTGCCACCCAGCCACCCCTACTATTATTTCTATTTTATTTTATTTTGGATCTTTTTTTTCTTCTTTTTGGTTTTTGCAGGGCAGTGGGGATCGGGTGGCTTGCATGTCACATGGCTGGGTGATTATTGGGTTTACGAGGCTAGATATGGACTCGGGTGCTCGTGGCTCCAGGGCTGGTGCTTCCTCCATTGTGCCACCTGGCCATACCTACAATTATTACTATTATTTTTTTTAATTTTAATTTTTTTCTCTTCCCTTTACTTTTTTGGCCCAAGCAAGTCTATCTATATTCATGGGGGGAGGGGTATTTTGTTTACTTGTAAACAAGAATATTTTATTAATGTAAAAAAACATTTGTACAAAATGAGAATAAAAAAGAAATTAAAAAAATAATCAACAATAATAAACTTAGCTCTTCTCAGCAATACAATGATCCAAGACAATTCCAAAAGATTGATTATGGAAAATGTTGTCTACATCCAGAGAAAGAACTATGAAGTATGAGTATAGATCAAAGTCAACTATTTTCACTTTTGGGGTTTTTTTGTTTTTTTTCTTCCTCATGGTTTTTTCCCTTTTGTTCTTATTCTTCTTTCACAAAATGACTAATGTAGAAATATGATTAATATGATTGTACATATATAACCTATATCAGATTGCTTGCTGTCTCAAAGAAGGGAGACAAAAGGAAGGGAAGAAAAAAATTTTGGAAATCAAAATCTTATAAAAGGGAATGTTTATCATGAAGCTAGTGTTTATCATGAAATACTGTGGCAGCTAAGTGGCACAATGGATGAGAACTGGCTCTAGAGTCAGGAGTACCTGAGTTCAAATCCAGCCTCAGACACTTAATAATTACCTAGCTGTGTGGCTTTGGGCAAGCCACTTAACCCCATTCATTGCCTTGCAAAAAAAAATGAAATACTGTTAAGTGGGGGAAAAGTTATATTTGTAAATATTTGCAAACCTTAAAACCACATATAAACTTTAAATAGTATTACTGTTGTTCTCATTAATCTGATTCTGCCATGGAGTCTAATAGACTTTTTTTTAATTGCTTTTATTATGAACTTGACAAACATGACCATTCCAATATTAAAATATTGTTCCAATATTGGAACAGAAGATGCTTTTTATGTTACAGTTTGCTTTTTCAATTTTCATTAAATTTAATACAAGAGTAACAAAAAAAAGAGAATGTATAGAGAGACAAGATAAAAATCACATAGGAGGAGAAGACATGGATGAGTTGTACTAGTAGAGGGGTACCTACAGAGGAAAGCATCTATTTAATAAAATATTGAGGTCATATGAAAGAGGGCATACAGATTTAAGTGAAGAGAAGTAGAAGGAAGCTGCATTGAGGCAAACTGGGGTTCCATATTCAGGATCGATACCTTATAACCAGATCATCCAGTAGTGGAAGGGGTGATTAAGGATTAATCCTTAATCCATCATTAGAGGTCTCAAACCAGGGGCTGAATGATGCTTATAGAAGAGATAACGGTATAAGTTGGTTTGCCTGGATCATTTCTGAGGCACCTCTAAAAACTGAGATCCATTTATTCTATGAATTTTGATTCCACTATTGACTACTTGATCTTAAGTGAGTAGCTTAACTTCTTTGCATATCAGTTTCCTTATCTGTAAAATGTATTAAATCAACTGTAAAGTCAGTTTCAAGCTCTCAATCTTGAAGTTATTTCCATTTGAGCCATCTCCAGTGGACTTGGGTCATCACCTCCACTTCTTCCTCCAGAAAATTGGACTCTGTTTCTGAAACCAACCTGGTTTTTTGACAAGACAATTCTGGCCTTACTTCAGCCAGTTACAAGCCTCCAAAGTGGTTCCTGGCCATATCAACCATGCCATAATGTGCATTTCCTCCCATTCCCTATCTCCTTACCCAATTGATTATTCCCTTGTAATCATTCCCTTTTATTTATTGTCTTCTCCCATTAGAAAGTTGATTGAGGGTAGGGGTTGTTTTAGCATGTTTTCATTTGTATCCCCCATTAGCACAAAGCCTATCAGATAGTAGAAGCTTAATCAATGTTCTATCTCTAATCTAGATTCTCTCAATTCTTTTTGCAATATTAACCGAGTATATTGTGAGAAAATGGATAATGTCTAAGTATCCTGGTTAATTATTTCACAAAAAGCAACATTGAGTTCTTTTTCCTTTTAATTTTAAGTCACCCAATAAACTTTGATTCAATCCTGAAACACAGAAAAGAAAAAATAGATTTCTTTTTTAAAAGCCTGAGGTCTGGCAGGGATGGAGTTAAAAAAAAAAAACAAAGACAAAAAACCCTCTTAAAGCAGCTTCCTACCTCAGCACTACTACCCAGCAAGGAGATTAGCAGGTGCTCCTCAGAGAAACACTGATGCACATCACTGACGATAGAAAACTGGGGTCCCAGAGGAGTGGGCTGTGCAATCCAATGGGACTGGATTTCAGGAATGAGAGGAAATGGAGCTATGAAACATAATCTAGCTGCTGCTGTGCATCTAACTTTCCATCCTGTTCCTTGGAGTGGGAAGAATTTAGCATAGGACATACCCTGCTTGGATGGTGGGGATGCTTGGTACACCTGCTAGTCACCATGGAAAATAATCCAGCAATACATACTAGGGAAATTATGACAATTTACCCCATTATCAGACTATTCACCTGCTCCTCTCTTGGTGGACAGGGAGTGTTGGGAGGTTTCCTGGATATGTTGGCCACAACAGAAATGTCCTGCCTTCTTACTTCTATTCGGCAACACTCACAAGTCCTCTTTGGTGTGTTCTTGAGGAGGCAGGCCAAGATTTCTCAATTACATAGTGCTATAGATAAGCACTTGACATCCATTATCCATTCCAGCCACTCTTTGAGGCAGGCAATGCAAGTGATCATAATCCCCAATTTACAGATGAAAAAAGTGAGCCCAAGATAGTAGGTAAAAAACTGGAATTTGAGCCCAGGATGCCATACTTCTTCCCAAGAAAACAGATCCTATAAGTCTCAGTTTCAGATGGGCCTCAGTAAAAATTTCTAAAATTTTCACACAATCCTTACACAATACAGGAAGCATTAAAGCCCTTGCATTCTGGACTGGGCTTGTCCCAGGCCAGACCCCTGGTAGTTTAGTCTTGATATTGGAACAAAATGAGATATTTGTTAACAACAGTTAGCAAAAGAACATTTACTTTAGCCATAGTAGAAGAAAGAAATTCAATATGTGATAGACCTTGCAGACTATGGGAGTTGATTCAGCTGAGCAAAGGTCTCTTGCCTGAGTGGCTTATTATTTATCACTGGCCAAGCATCTGAGCTCCTCCTGGCCACTTTATCCTCAGGAAGTATAGTCAGAAGCCTGAGCCTTGAGTCCCCAAACAAGGGGGCTGCGTTTAAGCATAAGGCTCCAGATGTGGTCTGGCAAGGACAGAGTAGAACACTTTCCTGATTCTGGGACATTATCCTTCTCTTAATGCAACTTAGAATCGTAATAGCTATTTTGCTTGTCCTATGATCCCACTGATCCATATTGAATTTATGTGCACCAATTCCCCTCTCTGAAAATCTTTTTTCAGGGGGACTGCTCTCTGACTATGCCTCCTCCCCTCTTGTACCTGTACAATCAATTGTTCAAATGCAAAATTTGCATTTATAACTAATTAATTTTATATTTCTCCTCTATTATTCAAATTCCAAGGCCTTAGTGTGGGAGCAAGCCACTGAGCAGCAAACTCTGGTAGGTCCCCTGCAAGTTAGAAATTTTTTTCAGTTATGGGTTTAGTGAAATTAGACTAGCTAAGTTTAGAGAGATCCATCGCACTTGTGCTCTGATCATTGGCTACATGGTGATGAATTTTTCAACCACACAATTCTTGAAGACCATCTATTAAGTTACAGAAGATTTGTCAGTTGCATTGATCATTAAGGCATAGCTATAAAAACACAGTTTCTCAAAGACAGAAGTAAATTTTATGGTATGAGATGGTCCCTGAAAAACCAGCCCTTATCTACCTTTCACTATGGACTTAATCTCTGGCATATAGTAGCCCTTACTAACTTCTTTTGTTGTTTATTTATTGAACAGGTTTTGCCTGAATTTCTTGCTTGCATATATTTTTTGTAGACTAAATGTTTGAATACAGACTCCCTGTCTTTTAATCCCTCTGTTTACTGTACCATAGATTACCACCAACGAGCAAGTGGTTTAATTAATTTATTCTGTAATGATGAAAACACCTGCATAGTACTCAAGTATATAACCAACAATATCCAAACTGTATTGTTCTCCAATTGAAGAGGTTATTTTCAAACACCAGCAGATTCTACATTGAGATACCTTCAGTAGAATGGCTGTACTGATAAACCACATTAAAATCATAAAAATGCTATTATGCTTTTCAAGGTAGAGTCAGGTCTAGTTAATCAGAATTGGTTTGCAAAATTCCATTTGTTTCTGCATTTAAAATAACGACAGGTTGACAAGTCTTTTGTTCCCACAGTCTATCAAACAGACTTTTGCTCTAATCTGTGGGATGCCTAGACAACACAGATAAACCAAATATGGTTTAATCAATTCTGACTTTTCTGATCTGACTGATACTTTTGCTTGGATTTTGATTAATCTGATATGTATGGGATACTCATGCTTCATACAGCAGTTGTGACAGGTTCAACTTGGCTATTCATTCATGCAGCAGGATTGCCATAACTGGGAGATGGCCTGAATCTGCTGACAACATGCCACTAATTGAACTTCTTTTCTTCTTTTGTTGGAAGTAACAGAATTGCCTGTTGGTTTTATATCTCTGAAATGTGAAGTGTGAAGCAGGACCCATGTGGTTAAAAGTTCTTCTTGCTGGGTTCTATGGAGCATTGTTACTGGCTAGAAAAATGGAATGCCCTTTTGTCTCCTGATATGATCCCAATGCTCTTGACACCAGAGGATCTCTGAAGAGTTCCTTGACCTTCCAGAGACAAAAGAGCCTTGGAATAGTGAGTTCAGGGAAGAACAAGTCAGCTAAGCAAGAAAAAAAGAAAAATCAAAAAAACTAGAACAAACATGTTAAGCTGGTCAAAGTTGGGGGGAAGTGCCAGCAAAGTTCTGCAATAGAAAGTGTTGAACTGGCAACCAAAGGACCTGGGTTCAAATCCTGACTCTTTTAATTAGGCAACTCTCTGTGCCTCAGTTTCTTCCCTTATAAAACAAGAAGGATGGATTAGATCCCCCATAACTTCCCTTCCAGCTCTAAATATTTCATCCTGTTTATGACTTTCTGACAAAAATCAGAGACACAAATCTTTCCAGGATAGAGAAATTAATTTATATGTGTAATAGGGTAAAATTTTCCTTCTATTTGTTCTTTAGAGCTTGTAATTTCAAAGCTAAGAGAACATTCCTATAGAGTTGCATTCTATATATCCATCTAACTATATTTGGAGGGAAACAGATATAGAAATATATATACATTTCTATGTCCATATATGTGTGTGTAAGGAGAGATCTATATAAACATATATAGAGATATACACTATTTCTCCTATATATATGAATATGTATATGTCTATATAGGTCTAGTCACATCTTCCCATTTCCATGCTTGTGAAGTAGATTCCAAATCAAAAGTCTCCCTATCGCAGCCTGAAAACCTCCAGGAAAGAGGAACTCCCTCCTTCCTAGAGCAATCCAGGCTACTTTGAAATAGATCTAAGTTGATAGGAAGTCTTATTAAACAGTGAGTCTAAAAATCTGCTTCTCTGCATCTTCCTGACAGAGCTTTGCTCTCTGGACCCAAAAGGAACAGGCCTAAATAAAAACTCTTTCAAATATTAGAAGTTAGCTAATATTTTCCCACTCATCCCTTCTCTTCCTTAAACTGAACATCCTCAGTTCTTTTAGCTGATCCATACCAATGACTTGGTCACACAAATAAATAACTAGGTGATAAAGTGATTAGAGCATTTGGTCTAGGGTCAAGAAGGTTTGTATTCAAATCCTATCTCAGATACCGATTAACTGTGAGACTCTGGATAAGTCACTTAATCTCTGTCTACCTCAACTTTCTCATCTGTAAAATGAGAATAATAATAATAATAATAATAGCTACCTCCAAGGGGTATTGTAAGGATCAAATGAGAAAATATTTGTAAAATGCTTAGCATAGTGGGTGGCACTCCGAGCTACACATTGCCTTCCTCACTCTCACATCCTGTCTTTCTCTTCTCACAATCACATAATCTATTAGATGCCAATGTTTGCAACAAGGGTGCATCCAGGAAGTTTTATTGCCTTTAGGTAAATGGAAGACAGTGTTTGTGATGAGAGTCATGACATGCACAAGTCTTTAGTAGTAAGGGACCATTGCTGTTGCTATTTCCAACTCCATTCCTCCCAAGGAATGGTAGTCTGAGCCTACTCTGGCATTAAAGTCATTCATTATTATAAGCTCATCCTCTTTTGTTACATTGATGATAGGGATCTCCATGTTTTCATAAAATTTTTCTTTGACTTCATCAGGGTTCATCATAGTGGGAACATAGGCACCGATGATGGTGTCATGGCATTTTCCTATAAGTGGCAATTGCCTTATCTTGAACTTGTGGCTCACTTCTTTTGGTAGGCATTCAAGCTTTTTAACTAGATTAGTTCTGATTGCAAACCTCCCCAGCTTCATAGGGCACCCCTTCACTTAAGTCACTCCAGAAAAGCATATCCAGCTCCAGCTTCAGTAAGCTGGCCTTTATTTCAGTCTTGTTTCACTCAGGTTTTTATTTAGATCTGATACTTCTTGAGTTCTCTTGCAACAAGAACTGTTTGTTTTTCAGGTTTATTGGATCTTGTGCTGTCTGTGAGTATGTGCACCTTCCATATACTAATGGTAAGGGGAATTTTCTTTGAAGAAGTTTTTGTACATTTTTGTGTTTTGACCACAGGGTAGGATCCCCACCTGCTGTGGTAATCAGGCCAGGGTTGGGTAAGCAGACAATTTTTAGGACACCTTTTCTAGCAACTTCCTCACATCAAGAGGTGAACAATGCAGTCCTTAAAAGGGCTGCTCATTTACCCAGGGGACTACTGAATCTCACTGCTGCTTTCAGTGGAGAAAAGACCCTATGACCACCTGTGTGCAGGGTTGTGACTATAGCTTCCAGTGTATCTGCACCTGCTGCTTCATCATTTACCTATCATCACAGGATTTTGGTTATTTTTAGAAAGATTTTATTTATTTTAAGTTTTACAATTTTCCCCCCATTCTTGCTTCCCTCTCCCCAACCCCCCTCAGAAGGCATTCTGTTAGTCTCTACATTGTTTCCATGGTATACATTGATCACAGTTGAATGTGATGAGAGAAATCATATCCTTTTTTTTAAATTTAATATTTATTCTCATTTTGTACAATTAATGTTATTTTTACATTAGTAAAATATTCTTGTTTAAGAGTAAACGAAATACCCCCTCCCCCCATAAATATAGACTTGCTTCAGCGATAAAGTAAAGGGGAGGGAAAAAAATTAAAATTAAAAAAATAATAGTAATAATTGTAGGTATGGCCAGGTGGCACAATGAACGGAGCACGAGCCCTGGAACCACGAGCACCAGAGTCCACATCCAGCCCCGTACACCCAACAATCACCCAGCCATGTGACATACAAGCCACCCGATCCCCACTGCCCTGCAGAAACAAAAAAAGAAAGAAAAAAAAGACCCAAAATAAAATAAAATAGTAATAATAGTAGGGGTGGCTGGGTGGTGGACAGAGCATTGGCCCTTGAGCCAGGAGCACCTAGGTCCCAATCCGGTCTCAGACACCCAAGGATCACCCTGCTATGCAGCCCCAGGCAGGCCACCCAGTCCCATTTGCCCTGTACCCCCCAAAAAAATAATAATAGTATTAAAAAATGTGCTTCAGTCTTTGTTCTAACACCAATAACTCTGTTGTGCGTGGATCACATTCTCTATGATTAGTCCATGGCAAAAGTTACTTCCATATTTTTCCAATGTTGCCATTGCTGATCGCAACTCCCTCCTTTGGTATTTCTCCACTACCATCTCTCCTTTCACTCTGACTCTGCTGTAGGGTAGCTGAGTGGTGCAGCAGACAGATCCCTGGCCCTGGGGCCAAGAAGACCCGAGTCCCCATACAACCCCTTAGGCCCAGAATCCACCTGGTCCTGGGGTCCTGGACAGGCCATCCAATCCCAGCCCCTTTCAATAAGTAAAAAAGAAAATGTATTATATCTGAACACTCTCCCCCCATGGTCCATCCTCTCCTCCATCAGTCACATCCCCCCCTTCCTCCTGTCGCCCCCTCTCCTTACTCCGAATGCCTATACCCCACTGAGCATATATGCTGTTTCCTCTCCTAGCCACCTCTGATGAGAGCAAAGTTTCCCTCATTCCCCCTTGCCTTCCCCCCTTCCATATCATTGCAATAGCTCATTATAATAAAGAAAAGGCTTATTATATGAAATATCTTGGCCTATTCCCCCTCTCCTTTTTCTTTCTCCCATTACATTTCCCTTTTTTTCTATTAACTCCATTTTTACACCATATTTTATCTTCGAATTCAGCTTTCTCCTCTGCTTCAACTATAAAAGCTCCCTCTACCTGCTCTATTAGCTGAGAAGGTTCATATGAGTATTATCAGTGTCATTTTTCTATACAGGAATACATGCAGTTCATCATCATTAAGTCCCTCATATTTTCCCCTTCTCCTCCAATCTCTATGCTTCACCTGAGTCCTGTATCTGAAGATCAAACCTTCTGTTCAGCTCTGGCCATTCCAAAAGGAACATTTGAAATTCCCCTGGTTCATTGAAAGTCTATCTTTTTCCTTGGAAGAGGACATTCAGCCTTGCTGGGTAGTTGATTCTTGGCTGCATTCCAAGCTCTTTTGCCTTCCGGTATATTGTATTCCAAGCCCTACGAGCTTCCAATGTAGTTGCTGCTAAGTCCTGTGTGATCCTGACTGCAGCTCCACGGTATTTGAATTGTGTCCTTCTGGCTGCTTGTAATATTTTCTCCTTGACTTGGGAGTTCTGGAACTTGGCTATAATATTCCTAGGGGTTGGTTTTTTGGGATCTCTTTCTTGGGGGGAGCGGTGGATTCTCTCCATTTCTATTTTGCCCTCTGCTTCTAGAATATCAGGGCAATTTTCCTGTAGTAATTCTTTGAGAATGATGTCAAGGCTCTTTTCCTGATCATGACTTTCAGGTATTCCAATAATTTTTAAATTATCTTTCCTAAGTCTGTTTTCCATATCAGTTGTTTATTCAATGAGATATTTCACATTTTCTTCTAATTTTTCATTTTTTTTTTTGGTTTTGAAGTATTGATTCATGATTTCTGGCAAATTCATCAATCTCCCTGAATTCTATTCTTTGTCTGAAGGATTTGTTTTCCTCAGAGAGTTTTCTTATCTCTTTTTCCAACTGCTTCCCATTCTGCTTTTTTTTTTTTTTTTTAGGTTTTTGCAAGGCAAATGAGGTTAAGTGGCTTGCCCAGGCCACACAGCTAGGTAATCATTAAGTGTCTGAGACCATATTTGAACCCAGGTCCTCCTGACTCCAGGGCCAGTGCTCTATACACTACGCCACCTAGCTGCCCCCCATTCTGCTTTTTAAAGCATTCTTCTCCTCCATAATTTTTTGAACTGTTTTATCCATTTGACCTAAGCTGGTTTTTAGCATGCTATTTTCTTCAGCATTTTTTTTATTTCCTTGACTAGGCTGCTGACTTCATTTTCATGTTTTTTCCTGCATCTCTCTCCTTTCTTTTCCCAGTTTTTCTTCTAACTCCCTTATTTGATTTTCAAAGTCTTTTTTAATCTCTGTCATAGCCTGAGCCCAATTTCTGTTTGTCTTGGAGTCTTTAGATGCAGGAGCTTGTGCTTCCTCATCTTCCAGCTGAGTGTTTTGATCCTTCTTGGGCTCATTTGCAAAATATTTCTCAATTGTGTTCCTCTTTTTTCTCTGCTTGCTCATTTTTCCCAGCCTGTGCCTGTTTTGGGGTGCTTCCTGATCTTTTGGGACACTCCCACAAGGGTCTCAGTGTGTGAGGCTCTGTCCTCCCTCCTGGTCTGTGAATGACCATATATGCCCCACTCTGCCACGGGGCTGAGGTGGGGGGAGGGGCCCTGCTGTTCTATGGGGTGGGGCCTAGACTGCAATCAGAATCTGAATGTGGTCAAAGCCCCAGAGTCCTGTTCCTGGGGCTGAGGACAAAGCTCTGCAGTCTCTCTCTCTTCACTCCCCTCCTTCAGCTCAATGGGCTCATGCCCTGGGGGCTCCTGCTTACTGGCTCTTCCTGCTTCTGTTCCTGGATCAGGGCTGCAGAAAGACCACGTTGCTTGCTGTGTGCCCTGAAGGCTGGGCTCCATGTGCTTGCTCTGGCAGAGGTCCCCCACTGTTTCCCCACTTTGAGCCTGGTGCTCCCCCGGGGTGCAGCTCAGGAGACTCCCCTACTGCTGTGAGCTGTGGCTCCCAGCACCCTGGGGCTGCCTCTGGGAGGCTGAGGTTCTTTCGCTCTGGTGGGCCACCCCTCTGGCGGGCCACTCCTCTGACCCAGGGAAGTAGAGCCTTTCTGCTCTATTCCAGGTTACCTTGAGTAGGAGAACTGCCTCATTGGGTCCCTCTGTGGGTTCTGTCTCTGGAAAGTTTAGTTAGAGTCCTTAGCTTATGAGTTTTATCAGAGAGTGCCTAAGACTCGATCCTTTATTTTCGCCATCTTGGCCCCGACCCCCGAGAAATCATATCCTTAAGGAAGAAAAATAAAGTATGAGAGATAGCAAAGTTACATAATAAGATAATGGGTTTTTTCCCAATTTGAAGGTAATAGTCTTTGGTCTTTGTTCAAACTCCACAATTCTTTCTCTGGATACAGATGATATTCTCCATTGCAGATAGCCCAAAATTGTTTCTGGTTGTTGTACTAATGGAATGAGCAAGTCCATCAAGGTTGATCATCATTACCATGATGCTGTTAGGGTGTACAATGTTTTTCTAGTTCTGCTCATCTCTCTCAGCATCAGTTCATGCAAATAATTCTAGCTTCCCTGAACTCTCATCCCTCCTGGTTTCTAATAGAACAATAGTGTTCTGCAACATACATATACCACAGTTTGTTAAGCCATTCCCCAATTGAAGGACATTCATTTAATTTCCAATTCTTTGACACCAGGGTTGCTATGAATAATTTTGTACAAGTGATGTTTTTATCCTTTTTCATCATCTCTTCAGGGTATGGACCCAGTAGTGGTATTTCTGGATCAAAATGTATGCACATTTTTGTTGCCCTTTGGACATAATTCCAAATTGCTCTCCAGAAAGGTTGGATGAGTTCACAGCTCTACCAACAATGTATTAGTGTCCCAGATTTCCCACATCCCTTCCAACATTGATCATTGTCCTTTCTGGTCATATTGGTCAGTCTGAGAGGTGTGAAACCACAAGACTTTGAGTTAGGAATTGTGAAATAGTGTGGGTGATGTCATTTTATTTGTACATAAACTGAATTTAAGTGAGGCAGAGTTTCATTGATCTCACTTTCTCTTCCAAAATTATCATGGTCCAGTGGCAAGAGAACTGGTGATGTTTCTAAATAGAGTGGATGACCTAGGCATCTTCAATGTCTAACCAAGCCCTAAGAACGCTATAAGTCTTGCTTCCACTGCCTCATAGCTGTTGAAATGATTTGTTCTCATCCACCCACTCCACCAGTGGGTGGTGGACATCCCCCTAAATCCCTCATTACCCTCCATCTGGTTTTAATTCTTATGTGCAAACAGTTTGTTGGGGTATGGCTGTTGTGCATGCTACAGCTTCTTGGAGCTACAAGTGAGAGTTAGGTGGGTCAGATGGACATCAAATGTGAAAACCAACCCTGAAAAGGACTCAACCTCCCTCATACCAGAGGTACTAGTCATACTTGAACACACCTTACACCCCTAAGGTCATAGAGCTAGTGTCTGAGTCCAGATTTGAGGTCACAGATTTCTGATTCCAGACCCCTAGCTCTATCCCCTGCATCCTGTTACTTCAAAGTATAGGTTCTCTATTTAGTTTTAAAAGTCTACAACTTAGCCCAAACTATTTCTCTAGTCTCATTATCCCCCCCTCCTATGTTCCATGATTCAGCTAAACTTGCCTCTTTTTCTAGTCCTCACAAGATGCTCTGTCCTCCATCTCTATGTCTTTCTTTGATCTGACTGTCTCCTGCCTGGAATGCTTTCTCTCCCTCTCTTTTTAAATTCACTTTTCTTTTCTTCAAGATGCAGTTCTAGCACTACCTTCCACCTGAAGCTCTTTCCTGATTCCTTTAACTGCTAATGCCATCTTTTCCTAAACTGCCTTGTAGTTAATTATTTTGTAATTTTTTTAAATAATTAAAATATTTATGCATACTTATACATTTACTTGTCTCCCTATATAGAATGTAATCTCCCTGCAGTCACTGTTTTAGTCACTAGTTCATAGTTTCTAACACATAAAATCTGATACACAATAAGGAAGTTATACTTACTGACTGAGTAATTGTTGATTGATACTTTCCTAGAAGCCAGAACACTATAGTATGAATTTATTATGTCTAATAACTCTCGTCCAATACACTAATTCATATTGAGAATATCTGGTTTGTCAATGATTGTGACCTCTATTTCTCTCACAGTTTCTCTCTGAAACTTACTTCAAAGTATGCAGCAGACTTAGTTTTTCCTGTCCATGTTGTTTTTTCTTTCCCTCTTTTGGGGATCCTCACCTTTGTGTTTTCCCCCTTCATTATTAGATTTAGTACCATGCCCTGACTTAGAGCAATATTCATGAGATTCACTCTCTCTCCTGGATGTATAATGAAGGTGTTACATAAGACAGGACCTGGCAATGATTTCAGTCCCTCCCCTTATACCACCAGCTACTTTGCAACTTATCAATAATCTTTCTTTATGATCCTGTAGCTAATTTAGCAAATAAGATTTCTTGAAACATTTCAAGCGAGGTATTACTACCATAAGATTTGTGACATCCTTGCATTTTCCCTTCATCTATCATAATCCTGTCAAAAAAAAAACTATTGTGCTGAGATGATGGGTTCTGTGGGCGCCAAAGCTGCCTCTTGTTCCTGATTCCATCACTCTCCTGATACAGATTTTAAAGGAAACAACACAAACTCAGACTTGAAGTATCATATTTCCTCATGTATAAGACATACCTTTTTTGAAAAATTTGGGGTTTAAAAACTGGGAACATCTTATACAGTGGTTGCAGATTTTTTTTACTTGCATTTCCCACTTTTTCATGCTTGTTGTCTTTGTGATCATTGTTTTGGATTTATTTCCAGTATATTAGGTGATGTTCTGCCATGTTCTGCCCAGAAATGGCTCAGAAAAGATTTTCATTCTGTGCTAAATTCAAGTTCAAAGTGTTCCAGTTTGCAGAAGTGAATGGAAATTATGCTGCTGAGCATCAGTATGTTCCTCCTCCAACTGAGAAAATAATCTGAGACTGGCTACAGGAAGAAGGAACCCTACTGAAAATGGCAGAAGAAGGCCATGAGAAGCAAGGCAACCAAATGGCCTGATTTAGAGAGGGAATTGAAGAGATGGATTGAAAGCAAAGGGCAAGTGGAATTCCTGTATCCACAGAGATGGTTCAGCAGGAGGCCAGAAGAATTGCTGATGAAAAAGAAATGACTATTTTGAAGGAAGACACAATTTGTGCTTTCAGGTTCATGAAACGGAATGGACTAAGCATGTTTATACTCACCAGTCTTGCCCAGGGAGTTCTTGTGGTCAACCAAAGACCAGAGCACAGGCAGAATAGTAGTCAGAGCCTTTCTTAAAAAAGTGATTCGTCATAAAACATAGATGAGGACAAATTAATGGATGGGAGTTTTGACAGTGATGAGGAGTTGTATGAATTTTATGATGAATAAAACTTGAGTTCAATAACTTTATATAATATATTTTTTTCAAATTTGAGGTCCCAAAATTAGGGTGTGTCATACATTGGAGTGTATTATATACAAGGAGAAATAAGGTAATATTTACTACATAATCATTGGCAAGCCTCTTCCCCCCCACCCCCATCCCTACTTTCTTGGAAGACTGAGACATTTTCTACTCATTTTTATCCACCTGCCTATTAATCTTCTTGGTTTATTACAAAACCTCAGGCTAATTCTTAATTTTTTTTAGTTTTTTTTTTTTTGCAAGGCAATGGGGTTAAGTGGCTTGCCCAAGGCCACACAGCTAGGTAATTATTAAGAGTCTGAAGCTGGATTTGAACTCAGGTACTCTTGACTCCAGGGCTGGTGCTCTATCTACTGCACCACCTAGCTGCCTCAGGCTAAGTCTTGATGATTAAAATGTCATATTTATCATATACCTGGAGGCCCCCTCCTCCTTACCTTAAGCTATATCTTGTGCCAAGAAGACCAGTTCCATTGCTCCAACTTATCTCTCACACCATTAAAGGAAAGAGTTTACAAGATTATCGAATGGAATTAATAATCTCAAAGGAAAGCCAGTGCATCATCATTGAGTAGGCTCTGGTCTTGAAATCAGGAGAAATTTAAGTCTGAATTCCACTTTCAAATATGGCTAGTTATTTCCAGCTCTAAACTTACTAACTACATGACTTTGGAAAAGGACACAGACTCTCTGAATCTCAGTTTGGACATCCATAAAATCGTGACCCTGGGAAGGTCACTTAAATCTCTTTGTCTCATTTTCCTCATCTGTAAAATGAACTGGAGAAGAAAATGGAAAGGCATTCTAAAATATTTACCCCTCCCCCAAATCCTAAAAAAGTTCACAAAGAGTTGGGCATAACTGAAAAATGACTTAAACAGTAAAAATGACAGTAATGATATTTGTAGGACCTACCTGAAAGAACTGTGGCAATTAAATGTGATTATAATATGAAGTTCTTTGCAAATCTTAGCACACTATATAGAGGTCATCTATTTTTATTATGAGATGACCATTGTTGGAAATAATAATGAAGTTTCTATGACTGGTATTTTTTCTTTTTGTAATAGTTTAAAAATATATGTATATGTCACAAATACATGTAAAAACAATTTTTAGCATTATTAAAAAAATTTAGTTCCAAATTCTCTCCCCTTTCTCCTCCTTAGCTGGTAAGCAATTTGATTGTTATTCCTGTGCAGTTGTGTAAAATATATTTACATATAAGTTGTGTATGATTGCTGAGAATTGCTAAGCCAATCATAGCTGATCCTTGTACCCTTGCTGTTGTGAATACGATATTCTCCTGGTTCTGCTCACTTCATTGTGCATCAGTTTATGTGAGTCTTTCCAAGTTTTTTCTGAAAGCATCCTGTTCATCATTTCTTAATATGTTAGTATTCCATAACAATCTAACAATCTTATGCCACCACTTGTTCAGTCAATCATCAATTGATGGGCATTTTCCCAATTTCCAATTCCTTCATAAAAGGAGATGCTATAAATATTTTTGTATATCTAGGTAGTTTTCCTTAAAAAAAAAGACTTGAGTGGTATTTTTAATAACTATAAAAATAATTAGGGAATTTAAGTAATTATTGATATACATAAGAACTCATAAGACTAAGCCTTGATATATATCTGTATCATATATATGCATTATAATTCATATATTTATATTTTATATGTATGTGTAATATATTTGGTATATATTATATACATACATGCAAATGTAAATCTGTATATATACTTACATATGTATATACACATATGAAACTGTCCACCTCTCTCCTACCTTTATTTTTTTCAGCTTATTATTTTGGTTTGGAAAAAAAAAGAATTTTAGGAAAAATTCTGTAGTGTTGACCTGTAGCATAAGAGTGACAGTTGTTGGCCCAGTGGATAAAACAACAAATCTGAAAGTTCTGAGTTTGAATCTAACCCAGAAATTTACCTGTTGAGTGACCCTGGATAAGTAGCTTAAACTCTGCCTACCTCAATTCTTTTAATTTTAATATCTTTAAAATGAGGATAATAATAGTATCTATCTCTTAAGGCTGCTGTGAGGATCAAATGAGATAATATTTGTAAAAAATGCTTAACCTAGTACCTGAGACATCAAGGGTGATATATAAATGCTCCCCCCACCCTTTTCCTTGCTATAGGAAGGCAGTTTTCTTTTCCTGCTAAGTAATAAAAGTTGGGCATTAGGCCAGGTCTCATTTAATTCAAATACCTACCTGATTCATGTTCCTTGATTCTATGATTTTTCTGATTAGGAGAGAGAATGAGATAAGGAGGTGGGAGTTGTTGATTGCAGAAATGTGGATGGGCTTCATACGGTTTACATGCTGAATAACTAGGGTTTGAGACAACTTCACCCATGGAATCACAGAAGTAAAGATGATATCAAAGTGGTAGAAAGAAGTGGGATAGAAGATGAGAAAGATCAGATAGTTTTTAAACCATTTATAAACTGCTGAACCAAATAACTGAATCCTGTGGGAAGTGAATAAATATGTAATTATTCACTTTGCTACAGAAGTTAACCCAATGACTAGCCAAGAGGGCCACCAAAATGAACTCAAAGGCCTCTAGGTATTCCTTCTGAGCAAATATAGAGGACTTGGCAGTAATCTTCAGAGAGTTTTTGTTTTTACAGATGCCAGGTTAACAACTACAAATGGGCCAAATATAAAATGGCCTGTGTTCTAGGAGACAAGGTTGAAGGGTCACCTCTTCAGTTTCCAGATCATCAAGGAAAAATTGATTATTCCCTGGAAAAATGAAAAAAATTTGAAGGAAGAAACAAAAAAGAAAATAAATATGGAGAAGAATTCTCACCACTATCAGAGTTTGGAAGAATGAATATGATATTGAGAAGGATCCTTGGCAAGTAGGACTGCTAGCTAAGTCACAGAAAGAATCTTTATATTGAAGGTATGATGGAGAGTGTGGCTTGGACCATCTCAGATGGGACAGCTCCTAGTACTACAATGAATAATGATCTGGATCCATAGTTGCTGTGAAATGAAGGCTCATTGGTCACAGTCAAAGTAAGTGAAGGCAAGGAGTAGAGGCATTAAATCTGTATTAAGGGATAGTTTTTGAATAAGCTATGAAATAAGACCTTAAATTGTAGTCAAGAATCAGTAGAGAGGGAATGAGGGCCCTGAGGAACAGGAGTTTTTAGTCCTGAAAATGTAACAACAAAGACTGAAGTCATTTGTCTAGATCAGTAATCTTCAAAATTTTTAGTTGCAGGACCCCTTTATACTATGAAATATTATTGAGGACCCCAAAGTGTTTTGATTATGTAGCTAATGTCTATCAATATCTACTGTATCTGGAATTTAAATGTGTTAATATTGTTATGAAAATAATTTTCATCTTTGGGGTTCCCCTAGGGGTCCAGAATCATACTTTGATAGTCATTGGTGTAGACAATTTAACCTGTAAAGATTCCACATTCAGGCATCCTTGATATTATTATATGTTGTGTCCTGATATGTTAGTATGGCAAAAATAGTCTTTGAATTCACTTTCTTTAACATTTTTATTTAAAAAAAATTGTAGTTGTTAAACCAGAAATAACCTCATAGATTAACCTTAACAATGTATAAAATTAAAAAATCATAATTCCAAGAGATCAAAGCATGGAAAGTTTATTGGACTGAAAGGAACCATAGAAAAATGCATAAAAGCTACCAATTATATCTTTTGCTGAGCATACTTAGAAATGTCTGTGGACATTATGCTGGTCTAAGAAAATCCTTGCAGTATTTTGAAATATAATAAAAATATGATTCAATTTGATTTTAAACATAATTCAAGACTAGTTTCCTTAACACAAGGTGGCTATTTGTTGATCTAACATAAGCAGTAGAAAGATCTCCTATCTTTCTTGGGAATGTATCTGGGATGTGACAAAGAGGTCTGGAGATCTCTCAGACCTGATAGCCCCCACCCACTTCTGGTGATTCATATGGGGGCAAATGATGTTACCACAAAGAATTTAGCATTGTTAAGAATTAAGAAATCCTAGTCACAGAACTGATGACCTCAAGGGCACAGGTGATGTTTTTCTCACTATTGCTGATTGAAAGTAAGAGATTCAGAAGAGAATGGCAGATAGGGAAGTTAATAACTAGTTTTGAAGACTGATCTGTGAGAGCAGGATTTGGCTTTCAAGAGTACAGTTGAAAATAGTCCAATAATGGGTTTTGGGACCAGGATCTTAAAAGCACAAATCGAAACATTTGCCTATAGTCTTGTAAGCCTGCTTAAAAAATTTTTAAACTGCAAAAGGATGAGAACAGAGAAAACTTCCTTTATGTATCTCATAAACCTAGGATAATAGAGATTCAGGAATAATAGAGTAGCAGAAATAGCTTCAACAAGAGAGAAAAACAGAAGAGGAGGATACTAGTCACAAGAAACAATATGTAAGAGTAAAACCAACAGTAAAATAGCAAGATCTATGATTTCAATCTATCTCCAAACATTTTTATTTTTAAGGTTTTTGCAAGGCAAATGGGGTTAAGTGGCTTGCCCAAGGCCACACAGCTAGGTAATTAATAAATGTCTGAGGCCAGATTTGAACTCTGGTACTCCTGACTCCAGGGGCAGTGCTTTATCCACTGTGCCACCTAACTGCCCCATTCTACAAGCATTTTTAAAGTGTCTTCTATACCTACGTTAAATACTGAGAATACAAAGAAAAAAAGAAAGTTTCTGACCTCAAAGAGTTTACGTTCTATCAGTAAAGCAACATGTACATATATAAACTTTTATTGAGCTCCTACTCTGTTCCAGACATTGTGCTAAGTACTGAGTATAAAATTAATCAAAAGAAAGTCCTTGTGCTCAAAGAGCTTACAATCCGGGGGGGGGGGGGGGGGGGACAACATACAAGAGGAAGCAGGAAAGCAAAGTAAAGGGGAAGATACCTGAAAGAAACTTGTTTTCTTCTACCACCCCCACCACCCACCCACCCTCACCTTTGAGCTTTTCCAATTGAATAAGGAACTTTAAGCACCCAAGGTGACCTGCCTTCAACATCCATCCCACCAGATCCATCTCACCAAGCTATCATGGTCAATAAGGAGGCAATAGTGCCCAGACCTAAAATGGCGGGATCAGTTTATAAGCTGTTGCTTCATTCTCTGTGTACAATGTCTCTCCCTCCATATTCTAGCTTTCATTTTGGGTAATCCAGTTTGAAACAAGTGTATTTGAATAGAGGTACTGATCTTTTTGCTGTCTATAATTCTGAGAACAGAATAGACTGAACCACTTTCTTTTCCAGACAACTAGTAGACTCTGAATAAGCTGAAAATTCTTAAAAGGAATTGTTGGGTATAACTTGCTCTTTTGCTACTCCCCTCCCTCTCTGTCCTCAATCCCTCAATAATTATAGAAACTGAATTACTATTGTATGTTCCTCTGTTCTTTCCTTACCCCTCCTTTCATCCTTTTGTATTATTCAGTAAGCAAGATTGTATCTTTTCACATAATTTAAAAAATAACACCTTCAATATGAAGAAAAAGTGATTGAAAAGAAACAGTATTCTTTTTCTTTTGTAACACAGACTGTTTGATACTTTCTATAAGTCACAGTTTCTTTATTATGTCAATGTTTTTCTTCCAAGAGGTGTTATGTTCCAAATGATAGCCCTGAAAATAATGTAGTGTTTTAAGAAGTCCTGAAAATATCATTTTGCTTGGAAATTCATCTCTCCTTCCACAGAAAAATTTCTGTGTGATGATTCAGTAACCCTTCAGTGAACCAGTTACCCTAAGAGAGTGTGAATTTTCTGACCACAGGGACAAAATGAGTCTTAGAAGGGTCAGCATTTATGTGAATGCTGCTAGAAGAAAGGAGAGTGACCAAAACCTGATGGAAACTCAAGGCCCCAAATCTCTCCTTCAATTATCCTATGAGGAGATTTTAGTATTATTAAAAATTGAGTTTTACATTCCTTCTTGCCTTTATTGAACCAGTAACTCTTAGGACAGGTCCAGTTTCCAGCTTTGTATGGGGACAAGAGAGGTCTGGGTGAGCTTTGAATTTTGAATTTTGCTCATCAGTAGTGAAGGCATGTTTCAGCCAACAGGCAGTGAAGCTTTTATATTATTGTTGGGGTTTGTTGTTTATTTTCCACTGTCTGGTATCTAGAATAGATGATGTGACAGAGTCCTTCATTCAATTCAAAATTTATCATGCAAGCTTAGTCACCTTGTCCACCATGGCAGCTCTGACTGTGCCCTATGCTTGCTACATCTGACTGAGAAGAGGCATTAAAGGTTGATGGATGGCAAAACCCAGATCCTAGGATACTAGGACTGTCTTAATGATCCCTAATGTTGTCACTCTCCTTTTAGAGAAATCTCTACTATTCGGCAAACACTTAGCTTTCATTATTCATTTATGTCTCCAACCTAGTTCATCTTCCCTTCCTTTTAATGTCTCTGATACAGGTCCTGCTGCAATATCTTCCTCACCTTACAATGCTCTTGTTTCCAAAGCTGAAACAAGAACTGTTGCACTCAGGGCAAACTACATCAAAAATAGATATCCCAGTGACCATAGAAGAGTTCAGTTGAGGATGTAAGTTCTGGTTATAATTTAGTAGCTTCCAACTAATTATTCTTGCTAAGTGGTACAAGGCTCATTTTATATAGCTACCCCTGCTTCCTGTTGCTGCAAGACTTTTAGGACCCTCAAATTAGATCCCAGGCATCCAGGTTAAGTTATGGTTCTTTTTTTTAAAAATTGTTTATTTATTTTTGAATTTTACAGTTTTCCTCCTAATCTTACTTCCCTCCCCCTACTCCCATAGAAGGCAATCTATTAGTCTTTACATTGTTACCATGCTAAATACTGATCTAAATTGAACATGTTGAAAGAGAAATCATATTCTTTTTTTTACTTTTTTTTTTTGCAAGGCAGTGGAGTGTGGTTAAGTGGCTTGCCCAAGACCACACAGCTAGGTAATTATTAAGTGTCTGAGGTCAAATTTGAACTCAGGTACTCCTGACTCCAGGGCCGATGCTCTATCCACTGCATCACCTAGCCACCCCCTCTTTTTTTTACTTTTACTTTTATTTATTTATTTTGAATTTTACAATTTTTCCCCTATTTTTGCTTCCATCCCCCCACCCGCCACAGAAGG
This sequence comes from Macrotis lagotis, assembly GCF_037893015.1. Classification (NCBI taxonomy): domain Eukaryota; kingdom Metazoa; phylum Chordata; class Mammalia; order Peramelemorphia; family Peramelidae; genus Macrotis; species Macrotis lagotis. Next base: position 260,296,149 of record NC_133666.1, read on the forward strand.
CAGTCTGTTAGTCTTTACATAGTTTCCATGCTATACATTGATCTAAGTTGAACATGATGAGACAGAAATCATATCCTTAAGGAAGAAAAATAAAGTAAAAGAGATAGCAAAATTACATAATAAGATAACAGTTTTTTTAAAATTAAAGGTAATAATCTTTGTTCTATGTTCAAACTCCACAGTTCTTTCTCTGGATACAGATGGTATTCTCTATTGCAGATAGCTCCAAATTGTCCCTGATTGTTGCACTGATGGAATGAGCAAGTCCATCAAGGTTGATCATCACCCCTATGTTGCTGTTAGGGTGTATAATGTTCTTCTGGTTCTGTGCATCTTACTCAGCATCAGTTCATGCAAATCCTTCCAAGCTTCTCTGAATTCCCATCCCTCCTGATTTCTAATAGAACAATAGTGTTCCATGACATACATATACCACAGTTTTTTCAGCCATTCCCCAATTGATGGACATTCACTCAATTTCTAATTCTTTGCCATCACAAACAGCTGCTATGAATATTTTTGTACAAGTGATATTTTTTTACCCTTTTTCATGATCTCTTCAGGATATAGACCCAGTAATGATATTGCTGGATCAAAGAATACACGCATTTTTATTGCCCTTTGGGCATAATTCCAAATTGCTCTCCAGGAAGGCTGGATGAGTTCACAGCTCCACCAACAGTAGTGCCCCAGATTTCCCACATATTTTCCAACAATGAGCATTGTCCTTTCTGGTCATATTGGTCAGAGAGGTGTGAGGTGGTATGTCAGAGATTTTTAATTTGCATTTCTCTAATAAGTAATGATTTAGAACAATTTTTCATATGACTATGGTTCACTTTAATTTCATCATCTGTAAATTGCCTTTGCATATCCTTTGACCATTTGTCAATTGGAGAATGGTCTATTTTTTTTATAAATTTGACTCAATTCTCTATATATTTTAGAAATGAGTCCTTTGTCATAAATGCTAGTTGAAAAACTATTTCCCAATTTACTACACTTCTTTTGATCTTGGTTACAGGGGTTTTGTCCATGCAAAACCTTTTTAATTTAACATAAGCAAAATTATCTAGCTTGTTTTTAATGATGTTCTCTCTCTATTCTTTGATCATAAATGGCTTCCCTTTCCATAGATCTGACAGGTAAACTATTCCTTGATTTCCTAGTTTACTTATAATATTGTCCTTTGTGTCTAAATCCTGAATCCATTTTGATCTTATCTTGGTATAGGCTGTGAGATGTTGGTTTAATCCAAGTTTCTGTCATACTAGCTTCCAATTTTTCCCAACAGTTTATATTGAAGAGAGTTTTTATCCCAAAAGATGGACTCTGGGTTTACCAAACAGTAGATTACTATAATCATTTCCTCTTATTTCTCCTAGTCTATTCTACTGATCCACCACCATATTTCTTAGCCAATACCAGACAGTTTTGATGACTGATGCTTTATAATATAATTTTAGATCTAGTGGGGCTAAGCCACCTTCTTTTGCCCTTTTTTCCTTTAAATCCCTGGAAAATGTTGACTTTTTATTTCTCCATATGAATTTACTTACAATTTTTTCTAACTCATTAAAGTAATTTATTAGAATTTTGATTGGTAGGGCACTAAATAAGTAGTTTAATTTAGGTAGAATTGTCATTTTTATTATATTAGCTTGGCCTATCCATGAGCGGTTGATATTTGTCTAGTTTTTATTAATCTGATTTTATTTGTGAGAGAAGTGTTTTGTAGTAATTTTCAGTTTTTGAGTCTGCCTGGGCAGGTAGACACTCAAGTATTTTATGTTGCCTGAAGTTATTTTGAATTGGATTTCTCTTTCTAGCTCTTGCTGCTGTATCTTGCTAGTAATATATAGAAATGCCAAGGATTTAAGAGGGTTTATTTTATCTGTGACTTTACTAAAGTTGCTAATTGTTTCTAGTAGTCTTTTAGATTAGTTTTTTGGGATTCTCTAGGCATACCATCATGTCCTCTGCAGAGTGATAGTTTTGTCTCTTCCTTCCCAATTCTAATTCCTTCAATTTCTTTTTCTTCTCTTATTGCCGAAGCTATCCTTTTTTCACCCCTGATCTTATTGGGAATGCCTCTAGCTTATCTCCATTGCATATAATGTTTGTTGATGGTTTCAGATAGATACTGTTTATCATTCTAAGGAATAATACATTTATTCCTATGCTCTCTAGTGTTTTTAGTAGGAATAGGTGCTGTATTTTGTCAAAGGCTTTTCCAGCATCTTTTGACATAATCATATAATTTCAAACTAACAATTTTCCTAACAATGAACCAATCCTGCATTCCTGGGATAAATCCTGCTTGGCCATAGTGTATTATCCTAGTAATAACTTGATTTAATTGCTTTGCTAAGATTTTATTTAAGATTTTTGCTTCTATATTCATTAGGGAAATAGGTCTATAATTTTCTTTCTCTGTTTTAACTCCTCCTGGTTTAGGTATCAGCACCATATTGGTGTCATAGAAAGAGTTAGGCACAGTTCTGAACTTCACCTATTTTGCCAAAGAGTTTATGTAGAATTGGAATGAATTGTATCTATCTGGCCTTGGAGATTTTTTTCTTGGGGAATTCACTAATGGCTTGTCGAATTTCTTTTTCTGAGATAGGGTTATTTAAGTATTTAATTTCCTCTTCATTTAACCTGGGCAATTTGTATTTTTGTAAATATTCATCCATTTCTCTTAGATTATCAAATTTATTGGCATACAGTTGGGCAAAATAATTCTGCATTGTTACCTTAATTTCTTCCTCATTGGTGGTGCATTCACTTTTTTCATTTATATCAGTAACTTGGTCCTCTGCTTTCTTTTTTTTAAATCAAATTAACCAGAGGTTTATCAATTTTATTGTTTTTTTTAATAAAACCAACTCTTGGTTTTATTTATTAATTCAATAGTTTTCTTGCTTTAGATTTTATTAATTTCTTCTTTAATCTTTAGAATTTCTAATTTGGTTGTTTAATTGGGGGGTTTTGATTTGTTCTTACTCTAATTTTTTAGTTGCAAGTTTAGTTCATTGATTTCTTCTTTCTCAAATTTATTCATGTAAGCATTTAGAGATATAATATCCCCTGACAATTGCCTTGGCTGTATTCCATAAATTTTGGTATGTTATCTTGTTACTGTCGTTATCTAGGATGAAACCATTAATTCTTTCTATAATTTGTTATTTGATCTACTCATTCTTTAAAATGAAGTTATTTAGTTTCCAATTAGTTTTAGGTCTAACTCTCCCTGGCCCATTATTGTGTGTGACTTTTATTGCATTTTGATCTGAGAAGGATGTATCCAATATTTCTGCCTTTCTGCATTTGATTATTAGGTTTTTATGGCCTAGTACATGGTCAATTTTTGTGTAAGTATCATGTACTACAGGAAAAAAAGTATATTCCTTTCTATCCCCATTCAACTTCCTCCAGAGGTCTATCATGTCTAGGTTTTCCTAACATTCTATTTAACTCCTTAACTTCCTTCTTGTTTGTTTTATGGTTAGATTTATCTAAATCTGAGAGTGGGAAGTTGAGGTCTCCCACTGGTAGAGTTTTGCTGTCTATGTCTTCCTGTAACTCATTCAACTTCTCCTCCAAAAATCTGGATGCTATACCACTTGGTGCATACATATTTAGCACTGAAATTGCTTCATTGTCTTTTAGGAGGATATAGTTTCCTTCCTTATCTCTTTTAATGAGATCTATTTTTGCAGCTGCTTTGTCTGAGATAAGGATTGCTACCCCTGATTTTTTTTAACTTCAGCTGTAGCAAAACATATTTTGCTGCAACCTTTCACCTTTACTCTGTATGTATCTCTGTACTTCAAAAGAGTTTCTTGTAAGCAACATATTATGGGATTCTGGTTTTTAATCCAGTCTGCTATTTGCTTACATTTTAAGGGAGAGTTCATCCCATTCACATTTGAAGTTATAATTACTAACTCTTTATTACCCTCCATGCTATCTTCCCTCTGCTTAGATTTTTCCCCTTTTTTCACTTTATCCATATTCCCCAGTATTTTGTTTCTGAATATCACCACCTTCTGTGTGTTTGCCCCCTTATATCCAACCCCTTCCCTTTGTTTTTCCTTTCCCTTTGCCCCTTCTTTCTTCTGTTAGTTCTTCTTTCCCTTCCCCCTTCCCCTTTCCCCTTTTAGTACTTGAAAGGTAAGATAAGTTTCTTAACTGAGTGTGCATATGTTAACTTTAGGCCTAATCTGATGATAGTAAGATTCAGGCAGTTATTATTGCCTCCTTTCTTCCCCTCTATTGTAATAGATCCTTTCTACCTTTTATGTAATGTGATTCACCCCATTCAATCTCCTCCATCCTCTCATCTCTTTACTGTCCCCTATTTTTAAGGAGATATTGTTTTTAAAGCATTCCATCAGAGCCATGGATAAGTCATGAGTGTCCATCACTTCTGGTTAAGTATATTCTCTTTAATAGAGTTATAATTCACAAGAGTTATAAGAATCTTCCTCCCAGGTGGGGATATAGCCAGTTTCATCTTATTGGATAGCAGTGGGTTTTTTTCTTTACCCTTTTTTTTGATTTTACCTTTTCATGTGTCTCTTGAGTCTCCCATTTGATGTCCAAATTTTCTATTTAGCTCTGGTCTTTTCATCAGGAAGAGTTGGAAGTCTCCTATTTCATCAAATGTCCATCTTTTCCCCTGGAAGAGAAGGCTCAGTTTTACCAGATAGTGGATTTTTGACTGTATTCCAACCTCCCTTGCTCTTCAGAATATCTCATTCCAGGTCCTTCAATCCCTTAATGTTGATGCATCCAGGTCCCACATAATCCTTACTATGGCTCCTTGATATTTAAATTGTTTCTTTCTGGCTGCTTGTAGGATTTTCTCTTTTATCTGATAGTTCTGGAATTTGGCCACAACATTCCTTGGTGTTTTCATTTTAGGATCCCTTTTAGGAGGGGATCAATGTAATCTTTCAATAACTATTTTGCCCTTTGGTTCCATGATATCAGGTCAGTTTTCTATCACTAAATCCTTTAAGATTAAGTCCAGGCTTTTTTTCCTCTTCAATGTTTTCAAGAAGCCCACTGATTCTTATGTTGTCTCTCTTCATTCTATTTTTGAGGTCAGTAGTTTTGTTGATGATGTATTTTACATTTTCTTCTATTTTTTTTTTGATTTTTTGGTTTTGTTTAACAGATTCTTGTTGTCTCATGAAGTCATTAGTTTCTATAGATTTCATTCTTTTTTTAAAGAAGAATTATCTTCATTTACCTTTTGCAACTCCTTTTCCAATTGGTCAATTCTATTTTTGAAGGAGTTTTCCATTTGTCCAAGTTTAGTTTTGAGAAAATAATTTTGCTTTTTTGCATTTGCACAATTGAAGATTTGAGAGAATTATTTTCTTTTGTGGCATTTTCCAAGGATTTGTTTTCTTGTTGCAGGATGTTGATTTTCTCTTGAGTTTCTTTTCCCAATTTTCCCATTTGATTTTTAAACTCCTTCCTGATTTCTTCTATTAAGTATTTCTGGACTGGAGACCAATTCATATTCTCCTCAGAAGTTCTCTCTCTCTCTCTCTCTCTCTCTCTGGGTTAGGATCTGTGTCTTCTAAGTATTCCTCCATGTGTTCCCCTTTTCAATAGCCTTTCTTAATTTTCCTAAGATCTTGTGTTGGGGGAGAGGCTGGTTCACAGACCTTTTGAGTTGAAATCCCTAGGGGCTTTGCTCACTAGGTTTAGTAACTCCAAATGGATCGGGCAGCAGGGGGTGGTGGTTACTTTCTCTGAAGTATCTCTGAAGTATCTCTGAAGTATCTGTGTCCTTGATTTGAGGCCCTATCCCTGGGCCTGGAGGGGGTGGGGGGAGAAGCAGGGTCTGATTATCCTTGAACAATGTGGGCTGGGTCCTGGGGTGAGAATGTTAATCTCCCTTTCAGCTGAGTGAGCTCTGCTGCCCAAACCTGAGCCTGGGGTGTGGGGTGGGGTGGGGAAGGGGGTTGTTACTGTGTTTGTTCTGGCAAGAGGACTCTGCTGAAAGTATGGAGCTCAGCTGAGAGATTGATGTGCAGCTGCACTCTGCAACTCTCTATGTGCTGTATTTTGCTCTCCAGCCCCACTGGGACTCCCCAGGCCTCCACTCCCATGGTCAAAGTCTCTGTGGCCAAGGCTGGTCCTCTGGCTTCATCCCCCACTGCCCCTGGACTGGCTCTCTGCTCTCTGCCCCTTGCTCACCATGAGCCCAGGAGACAGACTTTTTGGTAGAAGTTCTCCTAACTTCTCTTTCTGGGTTTGGTTGATTGAATTTCTGTTAAGAGGCTTATTTCATATTATTTCTGAGGGGAAACCAGGAGACCTTACCACAGTGCGTATTTTCTCTCTTCCATCTTGGCAGTAGTTATGGTTCTTCTTCTTATTCCATCTTCACTCTTTACAATATTTCTGAAATGCAGGAGGAAGTGGAAACTCAGAGCAAATTCTCTGATGCACTGTGCCCCTCCCCTGTTAAATTGAGATAACAATAACATCTATCTCACAAAGTTTTGGGGAGGATCAAATGAAGTGAAAAATGTAAAGTAAAACACTGAACTTCATTATTATGCCCTAAAACCTTAAATATTCCTTACTCTATACCAGGCTCTTCAATACAAGACAATGTATTCTTTAATGTGGTTTTTATCTCTATTAGTGTCTGAGGTCAGATTTGAACTCAAGTCTTCCTGACTTCAGGCCGATGCTCTACTCACCTTACCATCTAACTGTCCCTAGACACTTACGAAGTGTAAATTTGGGCAAGTCACTTAACCCTAATTGCCTCCCATCCAACACCATCTCCAGTCATCCTGATCTATATCTGGCCACTGGACCTAGATGTCTCCGGAGGGGAAAGTGAGGCTGTTGACCTAGTACAGCATCCCCTCATTCAAATCCAATTCACTTGCATATCATGACATCCCCTCCCTTTTGTCAGAGTCCTGAGTTTATAGATAGTATGATCTTATTTATTATTTTAGGACAGGTACTGAGGAATATACATAAGCCTGACACATGGGGTAGGATGAACTTGGTAAGGAGGAGAGAGGGGGATTTTTTAAAATTAGTTTTAATTGTCAAGAGCCCTAGTTAGAACCAAGAAAATTAATTATCAGTTTTTAGAGGAATATATTTTTGTGTCATGCTAACACATACTAACTAGAGAGAGAGGAAATGAAAGAGAAGGGAAAAGGAAATGGAGGAAATAGTTCTAATGTATTTTCAAGTGGAAGTAAGTTTATATTATGTTTTTTCATCCTTTACTTCCTGGTCATGTACAAAAGCAAGTGTGAGAATATCTAAGAGGCTCATCTGAGTATGGTATATTCTTTCACTCCCATCTAAATTCTTAGAGGTCACTATATGTTTCTACCAGCCAGAGTCCATGTTTGGAAAGGAAAATTGGAAGGAAAAACTCTATTCTGAGTCTTCTCCTTCATTTTTACTCCCTTTGCACAAATTTTGTGGTTTCTCTGCTAAAAAGGAAAATGCAGAGGCTCCCAGATGCCAGGTCTCCATGGGCAGCATGAACCAGAATTGGAGTAGTTATCTAGTTGGGGGGGCATGGAGGGGGAGGTATTGTGAGGAAAGGGTGGGATCATCTCTGATTTCAGTTCTTGGAGTGTTGAGGGAAAAATTTTTCCAAAGAGCTGTCACACCGATTTGGCTTTTCTTAACCCTTGGACTTCGTCTGTCTTGCCTAGGCCCTGGCCCCAGCTCTGACGAGTTTTGCACAGCTGCTCTGGGGGAGGGGGGGCAGGTGTGAAGTATGGGGAGAATCTTATAATCACAAACTCCCTTGTGTGACTTATTAGGCAATTTTATACAGAGACATAATGATAAGGGCATTTGGATGGGGGGGGTGAAACTGGCGTGGAAGGTGAAAAAGAGATAAAAAAAGTATGTAAGCAAGTAAAACCTTTCAAGATCAGATAGAAGTAAGTTCATTTTGAGTTGAGGGAAATTCACAATTCCACAGGAAGGCCAGGAGTCTACTTATAAACTTTATTTTATCTCAGTAAGGGTCTGTTTCTCACTGTATATTATTTGAAGCAAACTAGTTTTACTGTTAGTTCTGACTTCAGTTCTGTGCCCATTAAAAGAAACTCACATTTGCAGAATTAACCACTTAAATGAAGATGAATCATGCACCCAATTCCCTTACCACTCCTGTGGAAGCCTGGACTAACAGATGGTCCTGACACCAAGTCCTGCAGACCAGCTGACCCATTGTATACTCTGGTCAGGGAACACCAAAATTCTGGTCCTTAATAGCTCTCTCAGGTTATCTCAATATCTCACAATAGATTTTTTAGGAGAAACAAATAAGTGCGAACTACTAAGGCCAAAATGGCCCCAGAATTGTTTCCATCTCTGTGTCCCTACTCTCAAAGTGATGTGATAGAAAGAACACTAGATTAAGAGTTGAGAAAGATGGACTCTAGGCAAGGACCCTGTCACTAATTTGCTTCATGATTTTGGGGAAGCCACGTAATTCTACTGGGCATCTGTAAACTGAAACAGAATGACTAAATTATCTCTAAGTTATCTTCCATCTCTGACATTCTACAAATCACAGGAACTCAGACTTAGAACTAGATGAGAACTTCCAGGTCATCTAGTCTTTGTTATTTTGTAAATGAGGAAACTGAGTCCCAGAGAAGTTACTTCCTATGTTGACCTGAGGCAAGTCACTTTTCAAAATGTCATAGAACTGGTAAAGGTCAGAAGCAGGATTCCTCCATTGTACCAGAAATAAAATATTTTCCTTTTTCATTTCAACAAAATCACATTAAAGATCCTTTTTCCTTCTTAAATTATATTTAAAATTTTTTGAAATTTGTGCCTTCTTAAAATAGTAGAGTTAGGTTTAGACCTCTGCCCCTCATTCTGTCTTATTTTTAAATTTTCATTTATAATTTTTGGTTTTCAGAGCACTTTCATTTTCAAACTGCTCTTCTTCCTTACCCAATGAGCCATCCCTTAAAATAAAGAACAATAAAGAAAGAAAACAAAATCATTCATTAAAGCTAGTCAATACATCAACCAGGTCTCATCATATGTGACCAATGTTCCATAACCGTAGTCACCCACCTCTGCAAAAGAAAGGAAGAAGATGCATTTTCTCATCTATTTTTCCAGGTCAAGATTGGTCATTATAATTGCAAAGGATATAGTTTGAATTTTTGGTTTGTTTCTCATGTATTTTATGGTAGTCATTTTATATATTTCCTTTCTGGTTCTACTTACTTTACTCCACATCAGTTCGTGGAAGTCTTAATATGTTGTCCTGAATTCTTTGTATTTATTTTTTCTTACAGTTTAGAATCATTACATCACATTCAAGTACTGTAATTGGTTTAGCTATTCCCCTAACAAATGTCTGCCCTTCATTTTGAAGATGAACAAATGGAGGCAAAGAGGCCAAATGATTAACCCAAAGCCAAATGGCTCATTTGTGGCAGGATGTGGACTAGAATCTGTATGGCTTCACTCCCTAACCTGTATTCTTTCTACAAAATCATGCTGACTGACTGCTTCCTTTCCTCATGGTGTCATCAATGTAGTTCTCTTTAATGATGAGCTCGTTAAATGATAGCTTTCTAGACTCCCAAATAAGCTCAAAATCAAAACCATGACTCTCTTACTGGTGCAAAAATCCCACAGTCTACATCCCATTCATTTCTAAGTCACCTGCTCCCCCCTCCCACCTCCCCACAACCAACTCCCTCAGTAGGCAGATAAAAAATGACTCTCCAGGATCATAGTCCTCCTGAGTGCTTTGAAGACTAAAGGTAGCAAAAGCAAAAGATAACTATGGGTTTTTGCTAAATTTCCATTTATCCTTCCATCAATTGGGAACTTAAAATATGTCTTCAGTCAGTTCCAGATTGTTAGACTTCCCCAGGAAGCAGGGACACCCCAGCTTTGGGACAAATAGAAACTGAGGCAGGGGTGTTATAGATGACATTAATATGTTAGTAGTCTTTTTAAGGAGCTTTTAATAAATACACCATTGAGTCTGGTCCTTCAATGGCTCTGTGGCAGTCTCTGATTCCCTGGCATGGTTTGACTATATGGCATCCTCTTTTATGCATAGACATCCTCCTTGGGGGGTTCAAGTCCCTCTGAGACAGAGTTTCAATGACTGCCTTTAACCATGGGTTGGTACAGGAGAAAGGGTACTGGACTTGGAGTCAAGACCTGAATTCAAATCCAGCTTTAGACCCTTGTTAGACATACAACAGGCTAGCTAGGTGGCTTAGTAGATAGAGCACTAGACCTGGGAGAACCTGAGTTAAAATCCAACTTCAGACACTTACTAGTGTCTGTGTGACTTTGGGCAAGACACTTAACCCTATTTACCTCAGTTTCTTCATCTATAAAAATGAACTAAAGAAGGAAATACCTTCTGCCAAAAAAAAAAAGACATACATACAAATGAGGTCACAAAAGATCAGACACAGCTAATGGACAAAGTAACATCATCAGTTATGAAATCCTGGTCAAGTCACAATCTCCATGCACATGTCTATTCATTTGTGAAATGAAGATAATAAGAACACAGCAATCCCCAGTATGATTGGGAGGACCAAATAAGATAACACCTATAAAGTCCTCTGAAAAACCTTAAAATGCTATATTAGGGATGAGTATTAGTTATTAAACAGATCATTCCCAAGTCTCCATCACTAGCCTTCATCTCTTGCTTTCTCTAGTCTTACATTTTTCACTGTCTCTGTGTGACGAAAGGAAGGTCCAGGGGTGGGCAACTCCTGATTTTTGAAAGACTTATAAAGACACCATACTCACAAGACCCTCTTGAACCACAGGGTTTGTGGGGCTATTTGGAAGGAAGGTTACTAACATCCAAGAATAACCAGGTGGACCAAAAAAAGGTTGCTTCTGTTCTGGATTTGGAGTCCTTCTTTTATTGGTGAGTATTTTTACCTTTTTATGGGGCAATGAATAGAATACTGAGCCTGGAGTCAGGAATATCTGAGTTCAAATTTGACCTCAGACACTAGCTGTTTCTCACTGGTCAAGTCACTTAACCCTGTCTGCCTCAGTTTCTTCAACTGTAAAATAAGCTGGAGGAGGATATGACAAACCATTCTAGTATCTTTGTCAAGGAATCCCAAATGGGATAATGAATTGAAAACTACTGAACTGCAATAAATTTTGTTTTATGGGAAATGCCAGGAAAGGGATGTGTGAAATTTTTCAATGACTTCTCCACACCAGGGACAGTGGTAGGGGCACTAGATTTGGCATCAAAAAACATTGGTTTGGGTCCCATCTCTGCTGCTTCCTAGATATGTAATCTTGAGTAAGTCACTTAAGCTTTCTGATGCTCAGTTCTCTCATGGGTAGATAAAATGGGGTGAAGGGTGTGGGTTGGAAGTGAGTATAAAGGGCAAAACGCCCCCCCCATTTATAGACTTTAACTTGATCCAAAATGAGAATAATGATACTTGTAGCCCTTTATTCTTCAGAGTTGCTGTGAAGACTAAAGGAAAAAAATAATATGTTAAGTGACAGGAGGAAGTCAAGTGTAGTAGAAAGATAATGAGAATAATAACATTGTCAATCAGTTCAGTCAAGTCAAATTTGGACCCTATTTGGAGTTTTGTAGGCAAAGATACTGTAGTGATTCAACAAAGATACTGTAGTGATTCAACATTTCTTTTTTCAACTCATTTTACAGATGAGAAAACTGAGGCAAACAGAAGTTAGTCACCCAACTAGTAAGTATGTGAGGCTGGCTTTCAACTCACGTCTTCTTGACTCCACATAGCACTGTAGCTACCATACAATGCACTTGATTTGGAATCAGTGGTCCCGAGATCAAATTCCCTCTCTGATATTTCTTGTTTGGGTGTGATTTGACAATTTATCAGGGTACTCCTAACCAGGGTTTTCCCTTTCCCCCTATGGGTTAGGTTAGAAGTTTCTCTAAAAGGTGACAGTTTCGTGAGGTGGGGAAGCAAGGGTCAAATGATGTCTCCTTTGAAGCAGCTTCCTTGTGTCTTCTGGCTTTGATAATACAGCTTCTGGGTCATCCATGTGTCAATGCCCTTCAGACTTAACAGAAGAAGTCGTTCACATGCCTTACCATTCTGACCAGGATATGTTTATTTAATATTTTTTGTCCTTCATTTTTGAAGAAGACTATGACATCAAGTAATGCCAAACAAACACATGCATTTTTTTTTTGAGTGAAGGGAATGCTGTGCTAAGGCACCGGCCTCACTTTCTTCTCCAGAGCCAAATGGGTCCAGTAACCAGATACCAATCAGGGTCACTGGAGATGGCCCTGGATGCAGGGTTATCAAGGTTAAGTGACTTGTCCAAGGTCACAAGCTAGTAAGTGACAAGTAAAATGAGGCCTCATTCAAACTCATCTTCTTGAATTCATGGCCAGTGCTTTATCTACTGTACCACCTAGTTGCCTTGACCAAGATGTATCATAGAAACAAGGAGGAATCTACCAAAACTAAGTACTTCTATCTAACCTGACTGCATTAGAACTATGTAAACCTCTTTTTTGTTTTCCATTTAGTGACCTGCAAAATGCCTTCTTTTGTCCCAACATGGAGCTGGAGCTAACAAGGTGCTGGTGTTAGGCCTGCCCTTAATACTTAGATAATTCACGTAGGGAAACTAGGTCTCAATCTAGAAAAGGAAGAAAGTGGAATTCTGAGGTCCCTTTCAGCTTCAAATCTATCATCTTATAACTCTAAAGGCCCCTTTAATTTTTGGTTTTATGATCCCACTGTGTTCTATAAGAGACAACTAGGTGATGCAGTAGATAGGGTGTCAGCCCTGGAGAAGACCTGAGTTCAACTCTGAGCTCAGACACTTATTAGCTATGTGACCCTGGGGCAAGACATTTCACCTTGTTTGCCTCAGTTGCCTCATCCATAAAATGAACTGGAGAAGAAAATGGCAAATCTCTCCAGTATTTTTTTCAAGAAACCCACAGATGAGGTCACAAAGATCCAGACACAGCTGAAAATGATTAAATAACAACAATTAGTAGGCATATTTCAGCCACTTGAGAATATATGTAGGAAGAATGAATGACTGTTTAAATAATCCTGCAATTTGATCCAAAATTCTTTTGGTGCTACCTTACTTTCTTCCAACTCCCAGTTCCAGATTCAAAGCCCTGCAATATTAACCACCTGTTAACTGTGAGAGTGGCTGTGACTATGCCAAATGCAACTTGATCTCCACAGCTGTGAGTTGGGACATCAGAGCTGCTCCAGTGCAGCTGTTCCATGTGTTGGCTTTGTGGGACAATGCAACCCAGCAGCTGAGCCTCCATCTCTTTGACAGGGCCTGCCTTGTGAATGGGATAGCTTCTGCCAGGCAGTCCTCACCACCAGGCTGACCCCCTTGGATAATCCATTGGCACCCCATCATATGATCCTTTCCTTTCCCTGATGCCTCCACAACTCCTTTTTAATGTGCCTGTTTTTGCCAATATTCTGGGCTTGCAATCACCTCTAATCTTTCTCTCTGGCCCCTTCTATGCATCATATTCAACATTATTGTTGTTGTTTAATCATTTGAGGAATTTCTGATTCTCCATGACCACAAATAGGGTTTCTTGGCAAAGATATTGGAGTGTTTTGCCATTTCCTTCTCCAACTCATTTTACAAATGAAGAAACTAAGGCAAACAGGGTTAAGTGACTTGTCCAGGTCATCTAACAAGTATCGGAGGCCATATTTGAACTCAGATCTTTGTAACTCTAGGCCTGGGTTGTCCTTAAATTCTTCCATTTGTTCCACTGTACTTTTTCTCAGATCTGTCCACTATTTTCTCTATTATTCCAATGCTGGTTAACTTGTGTCTATCTCATCTGTAGTGAGATGAATGACAGCTTTGGACTCAGTCCATCAAAACCTGCCTCTTCTACTTACTCTTTATCTGACCTCAGTTTCCTTATCTGTTAAAGAAATTAAACTGGATGCCTTCTGAAATCCATTCTAGCTCAGGTGAAACAAGAGTATCAGACTTAGATTCAGGAAAACTTGAGTCCAAATTCTTCCTCTAATATTTCCTTTGTGTAAGACTCTGGACAAATCTCTTACAAACTCAGGCTCAGTTTTCCCATCCGTAGAATGATTACAATAGCATCTTCCTGCCAGCATTGTTATGAAGATCAAAAGAGATCCCCTATATAGAATACTTTGCAAATCTTAAAGCATAAAAATATTAACTATTATTAGGACAGTGAGCCTGCCAGCCTACTGCATTCATCCTGGCTACCTTCTCTAAGTTCCAGTCTCTTTTCCTGTCTTCCCATCTGACATACATCACTGAAAATCATCTTTCTCCAGCGACATTTAGATCACAACATTCCCTCTGCAGAAGCTGGCAACAGCACCCGATTGTCTCTCAAATCAAATTAAAACCTCATGATTGTGGACTTCAAGTCCCTCTCCCAATTAGCCCTATTTTATCTAACAGCCTATATCTCCTGTTAGGAGATATGTGTTTTCACCCCAGACAAATACACTGAGCGTGGGGAAGTAGAAGTCAGGGAGAGTGTGGAAAGCATGCTCCTTCCTCACTTCCTTTGATGCAGTGAAACTTGGCTAGAAGGAAAATCAACTGCAGTGGAAGAAACAGGGAGATGGTTGTTCTTTCAAAAGAAAAGTGGAGAGATGGTTCCCTTCATTGTCTGTGAGAGGACAAAGTAACTGGAATTACTTTCTCTCTATAATTACATAATCTACTATTTCAATGCTTTTTTTCTTCCTTCCCTTTACCCCAAGCAGCCAAAGGTCCTTCTAAAATGTGAAGTCCCAGACAATCACCTCAATTATTGTACCCTAGGGGCAATTCTGTCTACCCAGGTCCCTATATTTATGCTGTTTTAGTCGATGTCTTCTGCCCTATTTCTATCCAAGTACCCATGTCCCTGTCACCTTTTAAAATGCTAATCATGGGTCACCTCCTTCATGCAAACTTTCCATATTGCAAAATTAAACTTGTTTTGTTTTAGGTACTTTGGAAAGCTTATTATTATCACAGAATCAAAGAATCAGAAATTAAGAGTTGGAAATAAGCTCAATGGTCATCAAGACCAACTTATGCCTGAAAGAAATACCCAATGATAACACTATTGAGAAGCAAGCATCCAGTCTTATAGATCAACCCAATTACTGTGGTGGTTGGGAACCCAACCACTTCTTGAGACAGTCGTAACACTATGACATAGATGTTGGAAGCATTTCCCTTACATCAAGCCAAATATCTCAATAAAATGTCCACCCTCTGTTCTAAGTTCTGCTTCCTGGAGCCATATAGAACAAGCATTATTCTTTTTCCAAATGATATCCCTTCAGATTACTTAAAAGCAGCTGCTTTATTCCATATGAGTCAATACTTTTTATACTCCCAGCTGTTTTTAAAAATCCTCATATAATCCTTATATTATACACCAATATATACTATTTCTTGCATACCATTACTCTTTTCTTTGTCTATTTTGCTAAATTACAAACTTCATGAGGGTAGGAGGAATACAATCTATTATCTTAATCATTGTTTTTCAGTAATATCTGACCCCATTTGGAGTTTTCTTGCCAAAAATGCTGGAGTGATTTACCATTACTTTCTTTTTTTTTTTAGATTTTTATAGATTTTTTTAAAATTTTTATAGATGAGGAAACTGAAGCAAACAGTATTAAGTGACTTGCCCAGATTTGAACTCAGGAAGATGAGTCTTCTTGACTCTAGGCCTGGAACTTTATCCACTGTGTTACCTAGTTGTCCAAGTTTAATTATAGGTACCCTTGAAGCTACTCATATTCTTAGTTTAGCATTCACTCAAAACCACAACTAACAAGGCCCCACCAATGTTCCTTGTACCAGAACCAATCAGAGAATGTTGTTTTAAGTAAAAAGTCATTTAATTAACATAAAATAGATTATAAGGAAAATCCTTCCATCCCCATATATAGGGCACCATCTCCCTTATATTTTCACATCTAAAAAAAGGCACACACATGAAAAAGTACACACATTATAGGAAACACTTAGAGTTAAACTAACTCACTATTAGGTTGGTAACCTAGATATAGTCATTTTTGGCCTCTAACTCTGCCAGTGGCTATTTTCTCCATAGAAAAGCTGTCTAAGTGGTCTGATGTTGTCATCAAGCTACAACAAGCTTGTTGGACTGTATTGCTGTACTGTTTTTTTCTGCTATTTAGTCATCTATTAGAGGTTCCCTATGTCAGCTTCTCTTTGCAAGTCCTCTGATATTCTCTATTGCCACCACCTTCTATCTATTCCCATGCAGAAGGGATTTTCATCTCTTTTAGCCTATAGCCTCTGAGCTGCTACTCTTTATTCATTTAGTCCCTTTTACTTAAAATGAGAAAATGCCTTTCAGTTCCTGTCCTTCTGCTCTATACCACTCATGGTCCCTGCAAATTGCCTTTCTGGTAGTCTCAGTTAGAAAACGATCTTGAGATTAGAGAATACTTTCAATTATGATTCTGTAATTCCAGAATCTAGCTGAGTACCTTACAAATAGTAAGCACTTAATGAATCCCTGACTATTAGTACAAGATTATCAGTTCAGGGCCAGTCAATTTTTGTTTAGTTTTCCTGATCACAACAAAATCTCAGTTCTTCGTACATCATTCTTCATACAGCTGCCAAAATAATCTACCAAATCTCTGATTATGTCACTCCTTTGCTCCCTGTAGTCTAAAGGATAAGTGATAAATTCCTACCTTTTCTGTCCTTGGCCTCATTTCACTTCACTCCCTTTCAAAGAGACAAATTGGAATAGCAGCTGTTCCCCAGTTTTATCCTGTATTCTCCACACTTTTTGGAAGACTGTTCTCATACTGGAATTGTATTCCTTTCTCATTTTTACCTTTGGAAACTTTACCTATGTTCAAGGCTTAGCTCTAGATATGACCTCCTCTATGAAGCCTTTGGCTCTTGCTGAAAGTGATTTCTCCCTTCTCAGAAGTATTTAGAAGATGCTGTACAGTTCTCTTTTTGGCACCTATTACAATCACCCTTACCACCCTTTTATGTGTATATCATATCCATCACTACCCAACCAACCCCAGTAAGAGGCAAACTTCTTGAAGGGAAGGGTGATGTCTTACATGCAGGAAGTGCCTAATAAATGTTTGCTGAATCAGATCAAATTGAATTCCTTTCTTGTCACTTCTCAAAGCTTATGATATTAATTTTATAACTGCATAAGTCAGCAAATGATATTGATGTCTCATTTATCCATTAACAAATGAGCTATACTATAGAAGTGAATTTTCTATATAATTGAAATCTCTTTAAGCAATTTTTAAAGAAAAACCCTAGTCTATTATTTTAGATGAAAATATTTCTAAAACATTACATTTTTCTGCCTTTTTAAACAAAACATAAAGAATAGACATTTTCTTTATTGTTTAGGGTCATTGTTATAAATATTAGTTATTGTACTGGTCTAAAAAGTCTCCCATGGACTGTTGAGATATTTTCCCTTACACAGAAACCCAACAACTCCTGTGATTTTAATTGGTCACTAGAATTTTTACAGTTTTTCATGATTTCACCCCCCTGCTATTTATTTGGCTGCTTCTTGAGATATCAAAGTATGTAGCAGGGATGATTTTCCTTCTCTTTCTCTTCTAATCTATCCTGGGTTAAGAAATTAGATTAGAAACCATATTAGAATTATGTAGAAAACAAGAATAAGAAGGCTCTGAATTGGGGCCTGGCATTTCTGCTTGAACTCTGTGGCAGATGGCTTGATGTCTCATCTATTTTTCTTTCATCCTCCCTGGAAATGAGTTTTGTTCCAAATAGTTGAACCTACAGAGTAAGTGACCTCTAGTTAAGTAAGGGACAAAAATATTCCATTTTTGTAGTTGCTTTAGGTAGACCACACTTCTCTTGGTCCTTAAAATGATGATTTCCATTAATATTAAGCAAGCTGTGAGAATTTTTATGGTGACTTGGTGATTTTTGCTATTCTACCAGCCCCATGTCATGCCTTTATCTACTTCGGGGGTAGGGAACCTTTTTTTTTTATCAAGGGCCATTTGGATCTTTATAACATCATTCATGGGTCATATAAAATTATCAACTTAAAAATTAGCCTGCAGTTGCCTTACCCAGGCCAGACCAAATGATTTCACCAGTTGTTCACCACCCCAGTTTACTTGGAACATCACTTTTACTTTCTTTTTACAAATAATGTAGATTCTGCTTCCAAGTTCCTTAGCCTGATTAGTTGACCTTATCTAGCTGAGCATCAGTCCTCCCAGTCACTCCAATCCAGAGCTGCACCTTGTTGTTGTAGGATACTAAGGTTCCTTTTCTAATTCTCCTTGATAGATCTCCCCCGTTAAAATGGAATCTTCTTGAGGACAAGAACTGCCTTGGTTCATTTTATTTGAATCCTGGGAATTTCATACCTGGCCTAAAACATAGAAAGACCTTGATAAATACACTATCATCTATCTATCTATCTATCTATCTATCTATCTATCTATCTATCTATCTATTTGAGGGAAGCTAGATGGCACAATGTTTAGAGTACTAGCCTTGGATTTAGGAGGATGGGAGTTTGAATCTGGCCTCATACACTTGACTCTTACTAGCTGTGTGATTTTGGGCAAGTCACTTAACCCTGATTACCTCACATCTAGGGTTATCTCCAGTCATCCTGATTCATATCTGGCCACTGGACTCAGATGACTCTGGAGGAGAAAGTGAGGCCGGTGATTCATCTAGCACCCCTTTACCCAAATCTAATTCATGTGCTTGTCATAGCATCACCTCCCTGATGTTGTGGGCTTCTTCTAAAGTGAAGGACAAAAACATTCTATCCATTTATTTATTTCTCCAGTTATCTCTATCTATCTGTGTGTCTGTCTGTCTATCTCTCCCTATCTTTCTCCATCTCTCCTTTTAATTTCCCCCAGGCTTGACATAGAAAGACTATGCCCTTGGAGTGACAACACAGATATGTCCCATAGATGGCAGTAAAAACATTTTTTAAATGTTTCTCTTCATCTTTCTTTAGAATCAATGCTCCTTAAGGGAAAGAAAATGAATGGTCAAGCCTCTGGAGTAAAAATTAGCAAATGAATGGACCATATTCTTCTGAAATTTGGCAAGGAATATTATTAAAGGAGTCATAGTTGTCATATTTTGCACTTAAGTCTAAAGACTTAAATACCTGCTTGAGTCATGTAACAGAAGGGAAAACAAAATGAAATAAAACCTGAGGAAGATCAGAAATCTCATAGAGGGAGATGTGCTTTACATTCAGAGCAAGAATTTCCACTTCAAAGTGAAGGCATGAGTCTTTTAGCCCACAAAGCGATGCAGATTAAGAAAAAAGATAAAGACCAACAGGGTAGTAGTTGATGAAGCTGTCCACTCCACAAACTCTGCATGGTGGGGCTAAGGTTGGAAATGATTCCCATTCCCCCCCCCCCACCCTTCCTTTCCAGGAAAATGAGAATGATGCTTTGCCTCATGTGGACAGCATTAGTATTCATGGGGTGCCAAGCAAATTGAGAAAGCCTTTTTCTATTCCCTTCCCTGTATTGAAGCTTAATTATCAGCATATCTTTGTATGTGATCTTATGTGGGCAGAGTAAATACAGCAAAATATGAAGATCAGTCCTGGGAACTATATTTCACTTATTCTTTATCTCAGCATGTGGAGAGGGGAGGAAGAAAGAAGGATCTAGTATATACATAAGGTAAAGGCCTTACATCTACAAAATCTTGCCTTTCCTACTTCTTCCCTATTAAAACTGTGACTTCAGTTGACCACAGAAATTTCAGTTCTAGTGAAAGAACATTAAAATCCTCTTTCTCTGTCACCATGGTATAGTTACTTGACAACCAGAAGACAGACATCCTGACTGTCTTGGGAAATATATGTTTTGAAATAAAGGAAGACTGCTTTTTCCCTAATGCATCAGCATTTGCTTGGGCTCTTACTAGGACATTCTTGTTGCAAAAAGAAAGCCCTGTTCTTTGCAAAATATAGACATAGGGAGAAGGCTCACTTGACCTTTTGTTTCATGGATGGGATGTAAAGTAGAGGGGTATAAAGTAATGAGAGTAAAGTGTCTATCTGGAAAATGAGTATAGTAGTATCTTATTACTGTTACATCATTGTGAAGGATAGATATTTCAACCAAATGAACTTCCCATAGGTTTTTATTTTTCTTTAAGGAAATTAAATTTGTGTTATATTGGCTATATCTGAAAATCTATGTCTCATTCTATACCTACAGATCATCAACTCTCTGCCAATAGGTGGAATATGTGCTTCATCATTAGACCTCTAGAGTTGTGATTGTTAATTATATTGACCAGAATTGTCTTTCAAAGTTAGTATCCCTTACAATGTTGTACTCAGTGTATAACTAGACTTGGTTTTGCTCACTTCATTCTACATCATTCATTATGAATCTTTCCAGGTTTCTCTGAATCCACGCCTTTCATCAACTAGAATAACAATAATCTTTACTTTATATTCTATAAACTACCCAGTCAATCCCCAATGGACTTACATCCACTTTGTTTCCAGTTGTTAAAACAAAAAGTGTTCCTATAAATATTTTTGCACATATTAGTCCTTTCTCTCTGTCTTTGATCTCTTTGAGATACACCTAGAAGTTCTATTACTGGGTCAAAGGAAGTACACTAGTTAGGGATTCCAAATTGCTTTACAGAATGTTTCCCACTTCATAGGTTCACCCACATTACCTCAATATGCCTGTCCTCCCACAGACCCTCCAACAATTGTTATTTTCCTTTTTTGTCTTCTTGGTCTATCTGAGGAGTATGAAGTGGAAACTCAAGGTTTTAAAACTTTTTATTTCTCTTATTCTTGGTGATGTGGAATATTTGATTGCTAATAGATTTGCATTTCTGTTTTTGAGAATTATTTTTTCATGATCATTAGAGGTGCTGGTGATGTAGCTAATAGAGTGCTAGGCCTGTAATTAATGCTGTTAAGTCATTTCATTGTAAAGGATACCAACACTTTGTGACTCCATTTGAGATTTTCTTGACCAAGAAACCAGAGTAGTTTGTCATTTCCTTCTCCAACTCATTTTATAGTGGAGGAAACTGAGATAATCAGAGTTAAGTGACTTGCTAACAGTTACCCATCTCGTAAATGTCTGAGGTCAGATTTGAACTTGGGAAGATGAATCTTACTGACTCCAGATCTGTCACTATCTACTGTGCCACCTAGCTGCCCCATAATCAGTAAGATATGTGTTCAAATTCAGCCTCTGATACTTAGTAGCAATGTACCCTAGAAAGTCAAGTTACCTCTGTCTATCTCGGATTCCTTAACTGTAAAATGGGGATAACAATAACTTATTTCTCAGAATTATAATGAAGATCAGATGAGATGATAATATGTTAAAGATCTTGTACAATGCTTAGGTCATAGTAGTTGCTCATCTTTTTTTTCCATCTATTTATTGGAGAATAGCTCTTCTTCTTTATATGAGTGTGTGTGAATCAGTTCCTTGGAGATCTTTATCTGAGAAATAGGCATTTTTTTCCTAGTTAATTGTTTCTTTTCTAAATATAAATTCATTTATCTCATTTGGGTTAAAATCCCAAGGTTGTCCATTTTACTTTTATGACCTTCTCTATTCTCTGTTGGTCAAGAACTCATCCCCTACCCATCTACTATATCCATAGCTGTGAAAAGTATTGCTTTCCCTGCTCTTTAATTTGTTTATGATAGGACCATTTATCTGTAGGTTATGTATCTATCTGGAGCTTACAGTAGTATATGGTGTGAGATGCTGATCTAAATTTAATTTCTTTACAGTTTTCCTAGAACTTGTCAAATAGGGAGTCTTCATGACAGTAACTGATGTCCTTAGTTTTATTGAACACTAGGCTATTATATTCAGTTGCTTTTTATTTGATGTGCATAGTTGGTTTCCTTGATTCACTTTTCCATTTATAACTGTTGATGATTGCACTCAGCTTTGAATCTGCTACCTTACCTGGTTTCAAACCCATGGAACAAAGATGTTCCTCCCAGGATAAATTCATTACCTCGAAATTCATCACTTCTGCTAACTCAAAGCCTTGATGGACTGCTTCTGTTTGTAGAGCTGGAGAGCAGAGTACCAAACCCCTTCCAATGTCTTCCTTTATAGAGGGAAGGAATGACTTGGATCACTCCACTTTGCATCTGCTAGTCTGTCTGGTGTTAACTCCACAGAACAAGATGCCCCTGGATAAGAACCCCCTGGGTCCCATCCCTGCAACCTCCCCCCACAACTCCTATTTTCCTGCCTTCCTTTATGAGTTGTCTCCCCCTGTAGATTAGAAACTTCTAGAAATCAGGGACTGTCTTTTTTTTTAATTAATTGTATCTCCAATATTTAACACAGTGACTGGCATATAGTAGGTGTTTAAAAAATGTTTATTGGATTGTATTCTTTATTGAATGATTACTACTTCATTGTATAGTTTAAGATCTACTGCTAGGGGGAGGCTAGGTGGCATAGTGGATAAAGCACTGGCCCTGTAATCAGGAGTACCTGGGTTCAAATCCAGTCTCAGACGCTTAATAATTACCTAGCTGTGTGGCCTTGGGCAAGCCACTTAACCCCGTTTGCCTTGCAAAAAAAAAAAAACAAACTAAAAAAGATCTACTGCTGTAGGTTTCTCTTCCCTCATCAGTCTTCTCCTTATTTTCCTTGAAATTCTTGGCCTTTTGTTCCTCCAGATGAATTTTGTCATTATTTTGTCTAATTTTATAAATCAATCCTCTAGTAATTTGACTGGTATGACACTCAATCTGTAAATGAATTAAGGTAGTATTATCATTTAAACAATATTAGCAGGGCCTGATCATGAGTATTTCATTCTTATTTGTCTTCTTTTATTTCTATGAGGAGGATTTATAGATGTAGTCATGTAATCCTTGTTTTCATAAGGACTTCCAGATAGCCTATACAGTATGAAGTTATTTTGAATAGAATATCTTTTCCCACCTCTTTCTGGTGGATT
Organism: Macrotis lagotis; assembly: GCF_037893015.1. NCBI lineage: Eukaryota > Metazoa > Chordata > Mammalia > Peramelemorphia > Peramelidae > Macrotis > Macrotis lagotis. The sequence goes on from NC_133666.1 coordinate 260,319,228, forward strand.
TATTGGCTACACAGATTCACAAAAACACAAAAAGCACACACATGCACATACAATAGGCTGATAATTTGTTTTGATTTATATATTATCTATCTATCCACTTTATTGAAGTATAATCTCTATTTGAAACGTGAATATATTCTACCCTATCTCTAACAAGTGTACATAAGGTCTGTGTTTCAAGAACTCTAGAACATCTTAAGGGAGCTCATTCCTTCTACTTTGGAGTAGCTCTGATTACTATTACATTTTTTCCTAATATTAAAATTCTATCTCTTGATAACCTCCACTTATTGGGCCTAGTTCTGGTTGTTAGGGACCAAGCAAAACAAGTCTGTTCCCCCTTTATTTGTAATTATTTTTATTTACATTCTCTAAGGCCTTTGGTGCTTTTTCTTGCTTTCTAAAACCCGAATGCTAAGAGGAATTATCTTGAAAAGGAATTATCCTGATCTTCAAGATCATCAATATCCTGTAGAAGCATCTTTTACTGTACAGAGCTCATTTAGTATTGTCATGTGTGTGGCCGCTAAAGGGTCCAAGACCCCTAGGCTGTTCAATTCATGCATCTACTTTTTATAGTTTTCCATCTTCTTTGCAGTAAGGCTTACAGCTGTTCTTTCTTGCACCTGTCACTACATCTGCCTTTAGCAGCCCATTTCCCCCTTTTTTTTTTGACTTGAGACTTTTAATCCACTAAGCATAAGGAAATCAGAGGAACAAGACTGTTAGAATTCATTGCAAAATGAGAGTCAACTCATTCTGAGTAATGTCATAAGTACCCTCCAACAAATAAAATGCTTGAGCTTTAGAATATGCCAATTAGAATTACCAAAAGGGTTTGGGAACATGTATATGATATTATTTAATTATTCCAGCAGTCTTATTCAGGGCCTCTTCCTTACAATACATTACACTGAGTATATAATAATAACATAAGGAATAGGCACTTCTCTCAAGAAGCTTATGGTCAATGGGGGAAGGAGCCCAGATAACTATGATGCAAGGCAGAATTGAATTAAATATAGAGGAAAGATTTAGATCTTATATATATATATATATATATATATATATATATATATATATGTGTGTGTGTGTGTGTATATACATAGATACATATATGTGTGTGTGTGTGTGTGTGTGTGTGTGTGTGTGTGTATAATGAGAAATCTAAAAAGGGAGAGATGATTTTCATCTGGGGAGGTGTAGAGTAGGAGGAAGATTAGAATTAGTTTTATTTATTACACACATTTGAAATTAGGTATATTTTTTTACTTAGAATGAGAGATGTTATTCATGTATTTTATATGAATAAAAACCATCTACCAGTATAAGCTGATATCTTTTATGTAAGGAACAGAAACACAGTTGTGGTACCTTTGCTACTGTGAGTTTGCCTACCATTCTCTCATTTTATAAAAATGCTGTGCACTCATTTGGTTGCATTTGTTAAGTCTGTGCCATTATAAAGATGGGTTTTGAACACAAAAGCTGTTTCCATCCCCCCAGAGCATGTCCCACAGGAACCATATTTTGTAGAGCTGGCCACAACAAATTCTATACAAGAATAATCCTGTATAAAAATTGCTTTCTCTGGCCCTCATACACAAAACAGTCACAGTCTACTGGGAACTACTTGAATGGTGCTTACACCAAAGATGGAGAGATGAGAGCCAAACTAAGGGATATCTCAGTAGCTTTTGCTCTGTCCTCAAGTTTCAGCTAGCTTTTCCCCCTCCCTACCTCAAACATCTTGACAGCCTAAAAAAACAAAAACCATATTAGAACAGCCACATTTTTAAGAAATCCACCAGAATATTGAGGAGCTAAGAAGACCAAGGATAGATATGCTTCCTTCCTCACTTTTTTCCAATATATTTCAATAATTCAGTGAAGAGTCATAACTAGTACAGAGCTAGAAGGGTTCTGATCCAGGGTACTGACAGCCAGGAAGAGTATACTTCCTTCCTTAGGAGGAACAATCTCAACAATTTTGTGAAATTGTATAATTCTCTGTACCTTACCTTCTGATACTCTACTGTTTTATAATATCCCCTGGCTGCCATACCTTCGAGGTTCCTGTTGTTTGCAGCATCTATCTAACAAGATTACCTCCCTTCTGTTCCCAGATCCTGAAATAGGAGAGTTGGGAACATTCACTTTCACAGGGTTATTGCTCCTAACTGTGTCTGCTTCCTGTTGTTCCTTCACCTTCACCCCTATCTCATATGCAACTTCATTCTTTTTTGCTGTTAGGGTTATTTCTCTCATGATCCTTTAAAAATGTCTATATAGTTTCTCTAGTAAACTCTTTCTTTAAAGCCCCTTCATGAACCATAGGAAACCATAGAATCATAAACTGTGGAGAAAGCTCAAACTGTGGAGAGAGCTCAAAGGTGATTTCGTCAAACCAATACTTGACCAGTAATCCCCTTTCAAATATTCCCCCAAAATAGTCCTTCTGCTTCAGAATTGGGGGTGGAAGGGGTTCATTCCTGTGAGAAAGATGATGCAACACCTTTGAAAATAGGACAATCAGAGGATGTCACAGACCAGTGGAAGACTAGAAGGCAAGGTACAAGGGATAGTAGTTACTGTTGGGACTGTTCTTCCTAAGGAGGAAGTACGCTGCTCCTGGCTGTCAGTACCTGTTCAAAGCCCTTCTAACACAGTGCTAGTTATAGCTCTGGGGAATGAGGATTGATATAATTCCTACTATATGTGAGGAACTGTTCTGAGCATTTTTACAAATACTACCTCACAAACAACCTGCAAGGCAGGTAGTATTATTTTACAGTTGAGAAAAATGAAGTAAGTAGACAGTAAGTGACTTGCCCAGGGTCACACAGCTAATAAGTGTCTGAGACTGAATATGAGATTTTCCTGATCCCCAGGTCCAGAACTCTATCACTCTGTCATCAGAAGCCTGTATAATTGTTTTCAGTTGTATCCAACTCTTCATGATCCCTTTTAGGGTTTTCTTGGCAAAGATAAAGAGTAGTTTGCCATTTCCTTTGCTTGTTTGTATGCATGCATGTATGATCTAGACATATATGAACATATATATATAAATTGAATTATATATATATACACACATATGAATGCACAATCCATGCAGACTTTACTTAAAAATTTCAAAATGAGGAAACCCACTATCTCTCAGAACAAACCAATCTGATTTGAAATGGCCATATTCAAAATTTTTTCCTTACCTCAAGCCTAAATTTATCCATCTCATCTTGTAGCCATTGCCTCTAGTTCTGTCCTGTGGTGCCAAACAGAACAAATCTCACCATTTCATATGACAATCCTTCAAATACTTGAAAAATAATTCTCATCCTCTCTCTGCCATTTATTCTCTTTGTGATCCTAAGCAAGTCTTTTTACTTCTGAGCCCCAGTTGCCACACCTGTCAAATAAGGGTACATATTATTAATAACCTTCAGATTTAGAGTCATACAGGCATAAGCTCAGAGCTGGAAGAGACCTTAGAGAACACCTAATCCAAACACTTCATTTTATAGATGAGGAAACTGAGGTCCAAAGAGATAACTGATAATTGGTATGGTAAAGTTCCAATATTAGAAAATAACTCTTTCCAACAAAGCAGTTCAGCACCTTCTCTGCACCTTAGAATCCTGGAGCTGCCTAGAGCAGGGAAGGGTTAAATTAATTGCCCAGTCAAATTTCTTGTCACACAATCATTCTGTGTTAGAGCCTGGACTTAACCCTGGATTCCAGGGTACCACTTTATTCACTGGCCTATGTGCCTCTCATTCAGGAGGCACTGAATAAGTGTCATTCAAAAGATAACAGATTTAGAGCTGAAAGGAAACTTGAAGATCATCTTGTCTAAAGACCTCAACATGGACATAGAAATTAAGTGACTTGACCAGGGTCATAAAGCTAGCTGGATTTGAACTCAGATTTTCCTCATTTCAGGCCTAGTACCCTGTCCACAATATTCTTGATGTGGACCCACATGACCTAATTTTTAAGTATTATTAATAATATGGAAACTTGAGAGAACTAACTATATTTGCACTATTTATTGTCTTCAAAATACAGGCCTAAGAGAAGTTAAGAGACTTGGCTAGGATTGCATAGACAAGAAGTGCTAGAACTGTGATTTAAACTCAATACTCTGGCATGAAAGTCAGTGATCTTTCCATTGCCCCACCATGCTACTTTGATGCCAAATAGAATTTGTAATTAAGCACTTTTACCTCTACCAGAATAGTTGTATTTGGTGCAATAAAACAATAATCTTCTTCCTCCTTGCAACATCTTCTCTGAAACATATTTCAGCAATGGGGGAGCAAATGATCATAGTCCTTCAAGGACTTCATGTCCTTTGGAGAGCAAAAAATATTCCTAGTTAACTATTTGAAATGAGTTACTTGCTAATGGGAGGAGACAGGGAACATTACAATAGGGTAAAGCCAACTAATTTGTAGGTAGGCAGATTATTTTTTCTTTTTATGCTAATTGTCATATTTTTGCTGGTAAGAGGAAATCACTTCATTTTCTTTCTTTCCTTTTTTTGTTCTCTTGGCAATTCTCCATACTGGTGACTCTTTTTTCAGCAGTGGTCATGTATTCAGAAAAATTCAATCCAAAAGCACACTGAGGCACTTAATAATTGCCTTAATAAGAAACTGACCCATTAGAAACAAATACCAACAAAAAAACTGTTTAGTCTTAATGGCTTTGAGCTTGAATGAAATTGAGAAGAAATAGGGTTATGTTTTGCAGACAATAAATAGTACAAATGCAGTTCTCTCAAGTTCTCATATTATTAGCCCTTGAAAATTAGATCCTGTGTGTCCAAGCAATGATGGCAATTTTTCTTTCTCATTTAGTTTCATTTTTGTGCTAATGAGGGAGGGGCAGGAAAATCTGGAAAGAAGCAAGCAGTGGGTGGTGTAAGGACCTCTCACTTTTCCTTTTATATCATAATTACTAATATATATACTGACAATTCAAAAAAACCTTGGGACACCATGTATACATTAACCCCTTACTGAATTGTAACTTCTTTAATAGCAAGGACCATGTCTCTTTTCATAAATGTCTGTATTACTAGAAAAATGTTTAGAGTAGGCACTTAATAAATGCTTATTCAATTCATGCATTTAATTGATCTACTCTATAGATCTGTTTGATGTGAAAAAGATTAAGATTTGAATCCCCAAGTTTAGGTAAAATTTAACTCATCCTTGAAAAGGTTCTATTTTGCTTTTTTTCTGAAATTTTTTTAAAATTAAAGTTCAATAGGAAAATTACATAAGAAATATTTCATTTAATACATATTCCTTATTAAAGTCAGCTTGTACATTAACCTTGAGGAACAATTGGATAGCCAATTCTATTTTAAAAACTGATTTGTTTTGGTGTCCCTGTACTATCTGAAAAGGATAATGTATAAAGAGAGAAATTTAGAACTAGTGTCAAGTCACCTAGATTTACTGCCAGGAAAGAGTGGTGGGATATAATAACAACAATGATGATAATTACTTCAATGACAATGGCCACTATCCATATAGTACTTTAAGGTTTGCTAAATCCTCTATAAATATTATCTTTATCCTCACCTCCCTGGGAGGGAATAACTATAATTCTGCCAATTTTCTAGAGAGAAAACTGAAGAGGACTAGGATTAAGGGATTTGGCCAGAGTCACACATCTAGTAAGAATCTGAGGCTAGATTTGAACTCGTGTTCCTTACTCTAATAGTATCTTTTAAGAGTATGATAGCTTACATTGGGCAAGAGTGTATCCATAAACTCATGTCTTACCTCAGGACACAGCAAAAAAAAAAAGTAAAAGCAAAAAGAGGAGGCAGAGGAGTGGGAGAGAATGGAAGTATGACTCTCTGGGTTTTACTTTCCTAAGTAACAGCAAGGGAATCTTAGAAGGTTCCAAAGGGTTGATATTTAACAGTTATTTAACTTCAAAGTTACCACTAGGGGATGCTCCTAGCTACAGACCACCCTCATGAGATTTGGGAAGATGAGATTTTGAGCAACTAATATGTCCAGGACTATGGGAAAGGGGGTCATCAGCCAAAGAACAACCAAAGCCAGGAGCAATGTGATGACTAGTCAATGCTGTCAGCAAGGGTCTAATGAAGTCTTTTGACTGACAGTTAATACTGAAGGGAAGTCCTTTCTACCTGGAATTCTCTAGTTCTCATCCCTACAGCATATAATTCAAATGTTAAAATCTCTCTTCCCATTTTCAGGAGGCATTGTACCTAGTGTTGAGACTTTGGAAATGGGCACATTCTTAGGAAAAGAAAGGAGACTTCAGTAGAATTTTTTAAAATTGACAGTCTAAGGTCATTTGTCTCATCACTTGGTCAATTTCCCTAGGATCAGCTCTAGTCCTGGAACCCCCATTCTGCTTATATCTGCAATTCCCACATAGATAAATAGTTCCTTAATCACTACTAAGAAGCAAGCTCTTAAACCTATTTTCTTAGAATATATAAGATACCTAGAATGGCCTCTTGAGTCAAGAAATGTTCCAGTCCCAGAGAGCTTTGAGAAAATGAAAGAAAGATTCCTAAGGACCACTATGACCATGTTAGCTTGCTTACTCAAGAGGCTTCCTTAATTCTCTCCTATACTTTGGTATTATTAAATGGTATTGGCTAATTCTGACAGCATCCATGGCTGACTACCCCAGAAACTTGTCTCAGAATTCTTATTTCTTCCCATTATGGAATGTCTAGTTAGTTAATTTGTAGCTTCACAGAGCCAATGTCTGATCAAAGTTTATTCTTCCACGCACATGAATCTGAAGTATCTCCTCCCTAATGCCTGCTAACAAGCAAAAGACTGATTCCTCATTGTACCTCCTCATGGGAATCAATTTCTGACAGGCTCAAGAGGGGAAAATTCCTCCCATTTGAGCCCCAAATCCACTTGAATAAGGTGGTCTATCAGATATAGACACCAAGTGTTTTCTGGTGAAAGTAAACGAGGATGGGGCTGCTAGGTGGTGCAATGGATAGAGCACTGGCCCTGGAGTCAGGAGTACCTGAGTTCAAATCCAGCCTCAGACACTTAATAATTAACTGGCTGTGTGGCCTTGAGCAAGCCACTTAACCCCATTTGCCATACAAAGGAAAAAAAAAACCTAAAAAAAATTTAAAAAAAGAAAGTAGACATGGATTCCGTGCAGTTTGTTGAAATTTAAGGCTTGAAACAATGTACTTAGCATACAGTAGATGTTAAATAAATTGTTGCTGATTGAATAAATGAATGGATAAACGAATGAAGAAGAAACTTCTTGGGGCAGCTAGGTGTTACAGTGGATAGAACACTGGCCCTGGAGTCAGGAGGACCTGAGTTCAAATTCAGTCTCAGACACATGATAATTACCTAGCTTCGTGACTTGGGCAAGTCACTTAACCTCACTGCTTAGCCCCTTCTCCAAAAAAACAAGAACCTTATTTAGAATTGAGGACAACTAGAGAAGCCCTAAATAATTAATTAGCATTTGCTTTATGTAAACACTTGGTGTCATAGCAACAAATTCACTGGGAACTCTCCCTGGTACTCTTAAGAAACCCAGATTTGTCTGTCATTTGATCAAGTTTTATCCAAAAAAATGATATCATAGAACTTTCTAGATGAAAATGATCTGAGGTTATTTAACCTACACCCCTCATTTAACAAATAACTATATAGTTGGCATTTACATAAAGTTTTATAGAATTGTTTAAATCCATTTTGATAGAAGTCAGTTAGTGGTCATTGATTGATGTTTGGTTCAACCAACAAGCATTTATTTCAGATCCATAATGTTCTGACCACTCTTCTTATCATTGGGGAAACAAATAAAAAGCAATAGTCCCCTTTCTCAAGCAATCTAAATTTTAAAGGAAAGAGGCAATAAAGGTGGAGACATACACAAAACATATAGAAAACAGGTATCTCTTTTATTACTAAAGGCCCAGTGTAGAAGATTATGATTGATCCATAAATGAAGATAGTGTATTTCAAGAAATAGAGATGTGGAGAAAATCTATTCCTGGCATAAGAAATAGTTGAAACAACTTCTCTTATGTTTTTTCTTCCCATCTCATGTTTTTCTTTCTTTTCCCTTAGCGCTAATTCCTTATACACAAAATTACTAATACGTAAATATGCTAAACACAAATTCATATATACAACTTTTACCAGAATGTTCACTACCAAGGGGAGCAGGGTGGAAAGGGAGGGTGGTAGAAAAATGTATAACTTATAAATATGCAAGTGGATAACTCTCGAAAAACTTCCATAGTATATAATTAGAAGAATAAAATATCAATTAAAAAAAGAAATAAAGTTGTAGATATAAAATGTTAAATTGAGCAAGAAACAGCAAAAATAATATGATTTGACTTTAGAAGGAATATGAATGAAGCTGAAAAAAGTATGCTGGGGCCAGATTGTGGAGACTTTTAAATGTAATAGGAGATTATATTTGATCCTAAAAGTTAAATAGCTACTGTCAGCAATCTTCTTATAACTCCAGTGGATCCAACAATGTTATATGAGGCAGGGAGATATCACTGAGTCAGAAGACTCAAGTTTGAATCCCAGTTCTTTCACTTATTAGTTGTGTAACCTATTCCAAAAAAAAGTTTCTTTTCCCCGATGAACCATAAGGATGCTTGGGTAATTAGCAAATTATCAAAGATCGATAATGGAATTTGGAACTTATTCAGTTTTCCAAGTACCCCACTTTGTCTTACATCTGACTGTAAGGTGCTTTAGATTACTTTCTGGTAATAGATTTTGAAGGGAAGACAACTATTAATTTATGAATGGTCAGAATCAAATTGCCTACTGGTTGCCTACAAGCACCATAATATAAGAATTGAAAAGCATTTACAGATGAAAGTTAATTCTTTGTTATTGTTATTTCCTGTTACTACTTTTTTTGCTGCAACTCTGTTCTGTCTGAGAGTCAGAGTGACTTTGGAGTCATTGTGGAGGGTAGAGAAGGCTAATGAGAAGGCCCTAAACATAGGAGTTCCTTCATCTGTGGCAAAGCTGCTGGTCACTCCCCCACACCCACAAATTTAACTTGATGGTTTAGTTTATCTTTGATTTCAGGGTATTATGGACTGGGTTTGTCCTTCTCTCCCCACCCTGTTGATTCCTTCCTCAAAGAAGGAGCTGCAGACTCTTGTTGCCTTTAGTAGAGAAATCAAACTTAGAGTTGATCTTGATTGGTCAACCTCTGGCTTTTATCATGTAACTAGCAAAACTGCTGGAAATCCCAGAGAGACTTAGACTTGAAGTATATAGATGAATTGTCTCATGTAGTTGACCATGTAAAATGATAATCATTATCTATAGGACTTTCCTTAGAATTTATCTCAATAGCAATTTGATTTATCACCAAGTAACCATAAAATATGAAGAATTTATGAAAGAAGAAAATGCACTTCACTAAAACTAACCAACTTGTCAACCAATTCTGATCATATATTCAATGTTCCATACCCATCACTACAAGTAATGAATGAAAAATATGTGTTAAGCACTTACTATGGGCCAAGTGCTGTGCCAAGTGCTAGAAATGTAAAGACAAAAGTCGCACAATCCCTATTCTCAAGGAACTTTACTTGTAATAGGGAAGACAGCATATGCAGGGGAATAGTAGCCAAGGAATTAAGAATTCACAGAATTGGTTGAGTAGGATTTCAAAGGAGAGTTGGTTGACATAACCCTTTCCAGAATAATCATAGTATTGATTTCAGTTCTATTCCCAATAGAGGGCAGCTAGGTGACACAGTGGCTAGAGCACTGGTCTTGGAGTCAGGAGGATAGGAGTTTGAATCCAGTCTCAGACTGTTGCCCCTTACGAGCTGTATGACCTTGGGCAAGACACTTAACTCTGATTGCCTCACATCCAGGACCAGCTCCAGACATCCTGATTCCTATCTGGCCACTGGACCCAGATGACTCTGGAGAAGAAAGTAAGGCTGCTGACTTAGCACAGCACCCCTTATTCAAAATCCAATTCATGTACTTGTCATCCTATCACTTCCCTGATGTTGTGATCTTCTTCAAAAATGAAGGACAAACATTATTCCCATTAGAAGGTGTTGAAGGGGAGTAGGATGTTAACCAAAAGAGTAAATGATGAGAAGTTGACTGAAAAGGATATGAAGTAGAGTGTCTGGTTTAGAAGAAGGGGGCTATGCCAGTTTGTACTTACCAAGCTTGTTTCCAGATCTATATGATTAGATACCTTCATGCTTAAAAGGTCAAGGTGGTACATCTTTTTAGGAGCAAGCTTGGTCAATATAATCAAACTTACTAATTAATTTATATTAACATCCATATTTGTATATTTATAACAATAACCAACTTAGATTGGTTTGTTTTATTAGTGAGTACAGAGTCCCTTGGAATTCAGCGGAACAAATAATAGGCACTCCATTGAGCCTTACTCTTTTCCCAAAGAGAGCTGCTATGTATACTATTTCCACATCTCCCTAAAACAGAACCATTGGACAGAGGCTCTTTAAGGGTATTATTGACATGATTTTTCTTACACCCTGACAGAATAGTATGCTAAACATTCTGGTCTCTACTGCTTTTGGGTTTTCTCTTTCATTAAAAGAACCTTGCAAACAGTTGCTTGCCAAGGAGAATACTAATTTATGCTTGGAAAATTGAAAGCAATATGTTTTGGTTTGCATTACCAATCGCAGAAGATCCTACACTTTGAGCTTGAAGAGACCTTAGAGATTATTTAATATGATGCTCTCATTTTGCAAATGAGGAAACTGAGGCCCAGAAAGATTAAGGTACCTGCCCAAAGTTGCAAGGTAATAAGTAGCAGCAGTGGAATTTGAGACCAGCTCATTGGATCTAATGGAGGGGTTTTTGCCACTGTACCATGCTGCTTTTCTCTGGGTAACTCAGAAAGACTATCTACTAAGAAATATAGGGGTTTGCTTTGGTGGAGGGAGGAACCAGACCTTCCAAAAACTATCAGAGGTCCATGAAGTTTTTTTAGTCCCTTAAAATATTAAAGAATTTCCTGCTTCCTCTTCTCCATGCCAGATCGGAAGAGGTGGAGAAAGGGGAGGGGGCAAGGATGGGATGACATGACTACCATATTTTGTATTTTTCAATTTCAAATTATTTTTAAATAATTGCATATATTTCACCAAAGGAGATTGGATGTATGAATCTGGGAGTTATTTACAAGACATAAGGAGACCAATTACAGCTGATGAGGTCACTTAAAAAGAGTATAGAGAAGGGAAAAAAGGAGAAGCCTTGGGGTAAACCTATAGTTAAAGAATTAGAGGGACATGAAAGATGAACCAACAAAGAAAACTGAATAGAAACAGTCAGATAGATAAGAGCCTAAGTTTTCATTGGCTTTTAAAAAAATTAGTGAACTCAATCTAGGCAATATTGAGTTTATATTCAACAAAAGTTCTTTCAAATATTTTTTCAATATAAACTATGTCCAGATTAGTTTTTAATCTACCCTTTTACCTGTGCAGGTGATTTTTTAATTTATTTTTATTATTACAATAATCTTGTTGTGAGAATAATCATAAACTCCCCTCCCCCCTTCAAAGATGAGAAACCTCAAGAATAGTGAGAGAGAAAAAAAATGTGCTTCAGTCTGTGTTCAGATTCCAACGTCTCTACCTCTGGAATGAGTTGGAGTTGCCTTCCCCATAATAGCCACCAGAGAAGTTGCTTCAATATTTCTCCCACAGTTGTTATCACTATCTGTATTTCCCTCCACTCTATTCCTCCCCTCTCTCTCTCTCTCCTCTTTCAATGTCTCTCTCTGTTCAGAAGTGTATTGTATTGGAGTACCCCCACCCATGATCTTCCCTCTCTTCTATCACCTATTTCCTCCTTCCTTCCTCCAATTCCTCCTTATCCCATCCCTTTCCTCTCATTTTTCTGTAGGGTAAGATAGATTTCTATACCATATTAAGTATGTATGTTATTCCCTCTCTGAGCCATTTCTGATGAGAATGAAGGCTCATTTATTGTCCCTCACCTTCTCCCATTCCACTCCATTGAAAAAGATTTTTCTTGACGCTTATGTGAAATATCTTAGTCCATTCTTCCTCTCCTTTCCCTTCCTCCAAGAACTTTCCTTTATCACCCATTGACTCCACACTTTTACTATATTATACCATCATATTCAGCTCCTTCCTGTGCCTTGTCTATATATGCTCCTTCTAACTGCTCTTATTAATGAGAAAGTTTATATGAGTTATCAGTATCTTCTTCCCATGCAGGAATACAAACAGTTCAACATCAAGTTCCTCATAGTTAATCCCTCTCATCCACCCCCTCTATGGTTCACCTGAGTCCTGTAACTTGGAGATCAAACTTTCTGTTCAACTCTGGTTGTTTCAATAGGAAAGTTTGAAAGTCCCATTTCATTGAAAGTCCATCTTTTCGGGCAGCTAGGTGGCACAGTGGATAAAGCACCGGCCCTGGAGTCAGGAGTACCTGGGTTCAAATCTGGTCTCAGACACTTAATAATTACCTAGCTGTGTGGCCATGGGCAAGCCACTTAACCCCATTTGCCTTACAAAAGCCTAAAAAAAAAGAAAGTCCATCTTTTCCCCTGAAAGAAGATGTTCAGTTGATTCTGGGTTGGAAACCAAAATCTTTTGCCTTCCAGAATATCATATGCCAGGCCCTCCAATACATCTTAATGTAGATGCTACCAGATCTTGTGTAATTCTGACTATAGAGCCATGGTAATTGAATTGCTTGTTTCTGGCAGCTTTTAGTATTTTAGTATTTTCTCTTTGACTGGGGAAGTTTTTCTTTTGGGATCTCTTTCAGGAGGTGATCGGTGAATTCCCTTAATTTATATTTTATCCTCTGCTTCTAGTATCTCAGGACAATTTTGCTGTATTATTTCATGAAAAAAATGAAGTCTAGGCACTTTTCCTGGTCATGACTTTCAGGTAGTACAATAATTTTTAAATTATGTCTCCTGGATTTGTTTTCAAGGTCATTTGGTTTTTCTGATGAGATATTTCACATTTTCTTCTAATTTTTTTGGTATAGTTTTATTTATTCCTGAGTTCTTGCAAAGTCATCAGCTTCCTTTAGTTCCATTCTGCATTTGAAGGAGTTATTTTCTTCAGAGACATTTTTGATCTCCTTTTCCAGCTGGCCAGTTCTGCTTTTTAAGGCATTCTTCTCATTTGCCTTTTGTGTAGCTTTTTTTTGCATTTGTCCTAAACTGGTTTTAATGTGTTATTTTCTTCAGTATGTTTTTGTATTTCTTTCACCAAATTTCTGACTTGGTTTTCATGATTTATCTGTATTGCTCTCATTTCTCTTCCCAATTTTTCCTCTACCTCCCTTAACTGCTTTTCAAAGTCTTTTTTGAGTTCTTCCATAGCCTGAGCCAGTTTTCTATTTCTCTTGGAGGTTTTGGTTACAGAAGCTTCAATTTTGTCATCATCTGAGTATATATTTTGATACTCTATGGGACCAAAGTAATTTTCTGTGGTTTGCTCATTTCTTCAGCCTGTGACTGATTTACCATACTTTTGGGGTTTTTGGGAGACAACCCACAGGGACCTTAATTCCTCCAAAGTCTTATGAGAGGTTCTGACTACTCTCTTGTCTATATTCAGGCCCTCCTCTCTGCCCTGGAGCTGTGAGAATGATACCTGCTTGGCTATGGTGGTGTTGTGGGGACCCAGACTGCAACATGGATCTGAGTATGGGCAAACAGCTGAGAGAGCAGAGAGACCTCTGCAGTCTCCCCTGACCCCCTTACTGGAAGTACTAGGTAGTTCTGCCTATTCCCACTGCAGGTTCTTACTGCAGAGCTGCTCTGAGACCAGAGCTCCGCTCTGCATTCACTCTGATATGGAAGGGTTCTCTCCCCACCCATTCATGCTGTCTCTGATGATCCCTGGGCCAAGAGGTCTGGAAACCACCACTCTGCTATGGACCCAGGCACCCAACCCAGCTGTGCTGCACTGCAACTGTGACTGTGCTGTGGCTTTTTCCAACCCCTAGTCCTGGTGGAACAGACCTTTCCTGTGGAACTTCTAAGTTGTCTTGGACTGAGAAATTGTATCACTCAGTCTTTCTGTGGGTTCGGCCCCTCTAAATTTTGGCTGGAGTCATAATTTGACAGCTTTTGGAGTTTTTGGGGAATGAGTTTCTGGGAATTCCTTCCTTCACAGCACTATCTTAGCTCAGCCACAAGTGATTTTTTAAACCTAAATTCGGACTTTACAATTGCTCCTGTTAATTTTTATTTTATTTTATTTTTTGGTTCAAAATTCTAGAATGTTGTGGTAACTTTGAGTCTTGGTTTTGACATTCATTATGTTAGCTATTGTTCACTGCTGTGTGTCAGATTTGATAAGTATGCCTTTTATGTCTTTATCAAAATCATTGATAGAAACTGTTAAGCAGTAGAAAAATAAGTGGAACATTAGAGACCTCCTTCTGTGTTGATATTATGCATATATCAGCACTCTTTGGGTAGAGTTGTCCAAAGAGCTTTGTTTAATTATACTATAATTTAGCCACAATACTATCAGGAAGTATTTTTGTCATCATCAAAATATAATTGATTAAAACATTCATTACCTTAGTATACTAATTTGATAGACTTCTTTCATACTAGTTCCTGATGATCATTTCTTTATTTTCTACAGTTTTTTAAGTCATCTAATGTATACTAGAAGACAATATGAATGAGAAATTCAAGGACAAGTCTTTCAGGATATGCCTGTTTAAAATTTTCCTGAGTGTATATACCTTTCTCTATGTCTACTCATACTGCATTCTAGACAGGTGCTCCCACTTATGTCCTACAACTATCTAATGCCTTTAGTCTAGTTATGCTTGGTATTTAAAAATTGCCTGATTGATTCAGTTGCTTCCCATACCACATAACTCAACCTGATGGTACCTTGTTATTGTGTTCGACTTGTTTTGACTCTCAGTCCTTCTCTTCTTGCCTGGATTTCTGTTGCCTAAATAGCCCACCTAGATTAAAAACCCATGGCTAATACTTACCTGCCTGATCTTGTAATTTCATTGCCTTCTCTGACCTTCAGTGCCTATAAATACTATATGCTACTGCAAAAAGTACATCCTCCCATCAGATCCAGACTGGTTCCAGAGTCTCATCTCTAATGACTCCTTAGAACCCAAACTCTAAGTATCCTAGGCTTAGCTCTTTAACCTACATCCCCAACCTAACAGCCCTGAAATGTACAGAACTGTAGATGAGGACTCAGTTTAAAAACTAGAGAGGCCACAATATTCAAATTATGTAAATAGGTCATTTAGAAAATCACAGGGATGATCAAAAAGAATGTGAAATTATATTAGATAATATTTCTTTTGGAAATAGTACTTACCCATACTTTACCCTTGCCATGATTTTCTCTGGTCTGACAATGTTACCCTAAAGGCTATAGAGTACAGCCAAATTTTCTTGGTGGCGGGCAGATCTGGGAAACTTGGCAGCGAGGGAGATGATGAATTTCCTGGCATAGCCCCACTTACCAGTGAAGGGGAAGGACTCAAGGCTTTATCTTTTGATTTTCCAGGGTGGTACTACCATGCTATTCCAACATTGGTACTATGGTCATAATCTGGAAATCAGATGCTGCTTTCTAGGGTAGTGGGCAGCTAGCCTACTGGTTAAATTCTAGATTTGCTGTTCAGGTAGAAACCATCATGCAATTGCATCATGCAAATATTTAACATTTCCATGCCAAATGAAGACTTAGAAAGTGGCATGAATGGATAGCATTGTGTGGTCTGTTTTAGTCCCCTGGAGAGAAGGAGAATTAGCCCTGAGGAGAGTTCAGCCAGGGTATATATACTTTGGAAAATTAAAATTTTTGTGGTGCTACTGAATCCCTAGCTTTTCCAGATTGTTATTGCTAAAATTCTCAGGGTCTTGTGACCTCATATACAAT
Source organism: Macrotis lagotis (assembly GCF_037893015.1). NCBI lineage: Eukaryota > Metazoa > Chordata > Mammalia > Peramelemorphia > Peramelidae > Macrotis > Macrotis lagotis. The sequence goes on from NC_133666.1 coordinate 260,335,195, forward strand.
CAAGAACAAAAGAAAAGGGAAAGGCTTAGAAAATGATATCCAAACCTTAGTTGTCACTGACCTTGTGTCAGAGTCATCATCACCCATCCCTATCTGTGCTCAAAGCTTCAGACAGCTTATAATCTAGTACACAAAATGATCCCAAGAATACCCAAGACACAATACAGACCACAGGGAAAGTTACCCAGGAACACCTTCCTCCCAGAGCTCTTCTGATCTTCCATAAAGATATGTCACCTGGCATTTTTGTTATTCCACCTTCCAACATACATAGCTTTCCTATTGCAACTGACAAACCCCTCTAAACAACAATCCAGAGGCTAAGCTCTCTCTGCTTTTATCTACTGCCCACTGGCAAGCTCAAAGTAGAAGATAATCTGGCGCTCTCAGAGTTTTTGGCAACAGCTGCTATTTTCTTGTTTCCACAAATAAATTGGATTTCTCCCCATTGTTGGACATAATTGTAATTTATGAACCTGGACTTGGGAACTCAAAGAAACATGTGGGCTTCTCTGGCTGAAAGCAAAGGTAACTTCAGGGGAGAGAGCATCTTTATGGCAAAATGAACATCAATCACCTTCTCCAACTTTTCCTCAGCCTTCTGATGCCAATAAGATGTTTCCCCTTATCTGCTTTCAAAGTTGCTGTAACTTCCTTGGGTAAATTTCCCCTTTGAATAATAATAACTTACAATAATAATAATAATAATAATAATAATAACAGCTAATATTTGCATTGTACCTACCATGTAGGGGGTCCTACACTAAACATTTTACAAATCCCTCATTTGATCTTCTCAACAATGCTGGGAGGGAAGTACAGTTATTATCCCCAATTTTCAGTTGAGGAAACTGAGACAGAGATAAATGATTTGCTCAAGATCATACAACTTATAAATGTCTAAGTTCTTCCTGACCTAAGGCCCAGGGCTCTTATCCATTATGTCAACTAATCATCTGTATTTTTTTTCTTCCCTGCAGTATGTCCCCAGTCATGGGAAGTATATTACTACCCAGATTCCATCATCCTTACTCTGTTCATCAGCATTCCCAAGCAGGGAGGGAGTTAGCACAGCAACTTGGCTTCAATAATAAATCTCCTTGCTTTCATGAGTTTAAATCAGACTTTAAAACATCACCCTTAATGTTCCTTTAATGCAGTTTTCTTCTGAATGAGTTCCCTTTAGGTCTAGTTTTGTCACTAATATTGTCTCTTGGCAAACAAAGGAGGATTTCTTCAAGGAAAACCTTGCCAGTTTAGGAAGCCAGTTGAATTGCCCTGTGATGCCAGGCAGCCTCTCTTGCATTTTACAAGGACACTTGAGAAAACAGAACTCTCTGACTGTAAATTTAATATTCTCCTGACAGCCCCAGTGTTTTTGCAGCCTTAAAAGTTATCCATTACTCCTTTCTTCTGTAATTAAAAATCAAGGGGAGTTGGGGGGGGGGGATGTGCAGGATTAATGAGTCCTAATTTTCATTGATGAGCTCTAAAAGCTTATCAATAATGGGATCAGGGAATAGGCTTTGGCTAAGCTCTTCTTTGCCAAGCCGCCAATGTTGATGGAGGACCCAGTTCAGCACAGCAAACACTGGTTTCCAGACAGCCTTCTCTTGCATAGATTAGTAAAAAAAAATAATCCCTTGTGGCCTAGGTGATGCAGAACAGTTCTGCCGATTCTCCCCATCTCCAGCACAATCAAGTGGCCCCATCATCTTCTCCATACTCAGCACTTGGACTCATGGGAGCTGATTATAGGGAAAGATGAAAAAGGCTGTCTTTCTCACACATGTTGAGAGCCTATGGATAACATCTGCAGGAATGGAATGATCATATATCTGTTTAGGAGAAAGAAAGATATTTCAAATTAAAAGAATATTGGTGGCAATCTCTTATTTGCAGATATTAATGCTTTATCAGGAGATTGGAACTCAGACCTGTTTTCACTAAAGGTATGTGATAAGCATGAATTAGTTCTGTAACAAGCAGAGACCCTCTTGCCTAAGGATCCCTGTCATGTAATTTCAATAGCTATGAGCAACATCTTATAGGTAAAGGTTCTATGTAAAGTAAATGGCCTCTTTAATTCACATACACACACATACACACTCACAGACACTCAAATAGAACACACATGCACAAACACACTGAAGAGTTCACTAAAATTCACTGACAGATGTTTGTTTGGTTTTGTTTGCTTGTTTTGTAAAGAGACTGGGCAGAGAAATTTTCAGCCTTAAAACTTAACTTTAAGATGATAATTAAGGCCTTTGCTGAATTCATAGGGGTCTGAGACTCATATAAGACTCTCCAGCAGATTCATTTCCAAGGCAGGTCAATGGGATTTCACCAAGGAGTCATATTTATAGATGGTTGAATTTAGAAGGTGCTGACAATATTTTAATTTCTTTAAAATAATACTTTACTTTTTTCCCCAGTTACATGTCAAGACAATTTTTAGCATTCATTTTTACAACATTTTGAGTTCTAAAGTTTTCTCTCTCCTTCCCCCCCACCACTTCCTAAAATAGAAGGTGATTTGATATAGGTTAATACATGTGTTAAGATGTAAAACATATTTCCTTATTATTCACAATTGTGAAAGAAGAAACAGATCAAAAGGGAATAAAACCATGAATAAGAATAAAGTAAATAAAAAAGGATGCATTGATCTGAATTCAGAGTCCAACAGTTTTTAACTGGTTGTGGACAGTTTTTCTTTCTTAGTCCTTTGGACTTGTCTTGGATCATTGTGTTGCCAAGAACACCTGAGTCATTCATTGTTGATCATCACAAGATACAGTGTACAATGTTTTTCATGGTTCTACTCACTTCACTTTGCATCAGTTCATATAAGTTTTTCAAGTTTTTTTCTGAAATTTGCCTATTCATCATTTAATATTGCACAATAGTATTCCATTGCATTCATATGCAGCTTTTTCAGTCATTCTCGAACTGAACTGCATCCCTTCAATTTCCAATATTGTGTTACTGCAAAAAAGAGCTACCATAAATATTTATGCATGTGTGTATTTTTCTCTTTGGGATATATACCTAGTAGTAGTAGTATTGCTGGATCAAAGGAGAGGCTTAGTTAGATTGCTCTTTGGACATAGTTCCAAATTGTTCTTGCCAATGGTTGGATTAGTTCACAGTTTTATCAACAGTGCATTGGTGTCCCAATTTTCCCACACCCTCTCCTACATTTATCATTTTCCTTTTCTACATATTAGGCAATCTGATAGGTGTGAGGTGGTACCTCAGAATTTTTTTAATTTGCATTTTTCCTAATCAAAAGTGATTTAAGAGTGATTCTTCATATGCCTATAGATAGTTTTGATTTCTTCATTTGAAAATTGCCTGTTGGTATCCTTTGATCATGTGTCAATTAGAGAATGCTAATGATAATTTTTAGCAGCACATAAGAACATTGTCTAGTATCTAGTTAGGGGATAGGAATCAGATCTGTATTTCATTGGCATTGGGAGGTCCTTGTGAGGAACTCTCTTTGCCAATGTATGCTGGTACCCTTTGCAACTTATCATCTTAGAGAGTTACCTAGAAGAGCATTAAAAGACTATGTGACCTGCCCAGGATCATCCCACAGTCAGGATATGGAACTACACAGAGGTGTTCTTTCCTACAAAGCCAACTCTCAATTCACTAAGCCATCCTGTCCTAGCTAGTTAGCATCCAGTTAGGCAACTAGGTGGTCTAGTGGTCAGTGAGGTCTGATTTCAAATCAGTCCCTGACTCTCAATAACTGTGTGACCCTGGTAAGTCACTTAACCTTTATTTACCTCAGTTCTTCATTTGTAAAGTGGGGACACATTGGAGAAAGAAATGACAAACCATGGCAGTATCTTTGCCAAGAAAAACCTATGGAGTCCCATAGAGTCAGCATTGTATGAATAACTGAACAACCACAACAAAAGGAAGCTGTCTATCTCTTTTTAAAAATATTTTATTTATTTGTTTGTTTTTCCAACCACATGCAATGGTAGTTTTGCCAATCATATTTTTTACAAGATTTTTCTCTCCCCATCCCTTCCCTCCCCCTTCCCCTGACAGAAGGCAATCTGATATAGAAGCTATCTCTCTTTGATCTACAATTTTCCTACTTCCTCCCCTTCAACAAACTTGCCAACAGCATTATTACATAGTGTACTAGGGTATTTGTCTCTTCCTAATGGGAGAGTATCCTATTTCTCCACCTCAACTAAGAATATATTTTATGTTTCTTATAGTATCTATGGCACTTATCCCATCTGTAAATACATATATCTATATGTGGATATATATATATGCATATATATATATATATATATCCTAGATATGGTTATATCAACTAAAAATGATTTTCCTGTATATACTACTCTAGTTCCAATCAATAAGAAGTCTTTCCTGGCTAATACCAAGTTACTAGTGTCTTCCAGGACTGTACTAGTCAAAGGTATAACATCTTTACTTAGTCCATTAAAATAATACTCATATTCAATTGTCTGTCAGTCAGCAAGCATTATTTATTAAGTGCCTCCAATGTATCAGGTAATGTCTGTGGTTACAAAGACTAAAAGTATATAGTCCCTGCTCACAAGGAATTTACATTCTATTGAGGAAGATAGCACAAGGCAGTGTGTTTCAGTGGTTAGATCCCTGGATTTGAGGTCAGGAAGGCATGACTTCCTGACCTATTTCAGACACTTATTAGCTCTGTGTGCCTGGGTAAGTTTTGATGTCTCATTTTCCTTACCTATAAAATGAAATGATAGAACTACAGTATGACCTTTAAAGTTCTTTCTGACTCTAGGTCAATGGTACAAGCAAAATTATAGGTAAACTAAATACAAAGTAAATTTTACTGTGGGGGAGGGCCCTGACAGCTTAGAAATCATAAATGGATTCATATAGAAGGTAATACGTAAGAAGAGACTTGAAAGAAACTGAGTGTTCTGAGAGACAGAAAGAAAAGAACCTAAATGTTCTAAAATGTTTATAGCAGCTTTAGGTTGGCAAAGAACTAGAAATTGCAGGGATGCCTATCAGTTGGGGAATGGCTGAACAAATTGAAGCATATGACTGTGACGCATTGCTACTGTGGCACAAGAAATGATGAAGTTGCTGGTCTCAGAAAAACATGGAAAGACTTGCACAAAATAATCAAGAGTGAAATGAGTAGAAGTAAGAGAACGTTGTATACAGTAACAGCAATATTGTTTTAAGAACTACTTTCAGCACATAAATCACTTTGATTATTATAAATACCCAAATTAGCAATAAATAATATATGAAGAAAATGCTATCTGCATCCAGAGAAAGAATTGATAAATAGAAGTATAGAATAATTTTTCATACACTCATATATCTGTGTCTAATGATGGTCATCTCAGTGAGGGGAGAGGAAAAAAGGGGTGGGGAAGAAATATACATAATCTTATTAAATTTTTAAAAGGAACAGAAAGTTGTACATAAAATATTTGCAATATGGAAATGCTTGTTTTATTTCATAAATTAAAAATAAATAAATTTTCCAAAAAAAAAGCAGAGATGAGGAGGGTGCTAGCCAATGCAATGTCATGAAAATGAGAGAGGAGGTATCATGTCTGAGGAAGAGTAAGGTCAATTTGACTGAACCATTGAGTTCAAGAAAAAAAAACCATGTACAATAATACTAATAAAGTAGTCTTAAGGCAGATTGTAGGATCATTCAGTAGAATCCTGTGTCCACCCGATATCCCTAATTTTGACGGTAGAGAGGGCAGAACTTTCAGAGAAAAGCAAATGAGAGAATTAGAAGATGCAAAAACAAATCCCATGGGAAAAGGCAATCTGGGTCATATGTTGCCAATATCACCACTGTGGACAAGGACTTATTTTCCAGCTTCATGTAAGCCAATTGGCTTCACTCTGATCCAAGACAACAGACATTTCCAACTCTGTCCAGCTGTTTCACAAATATTTGCTATTGTCACTATGGGGATCAGATGAGATTGGCTCAAATCCATTACATTAATAGAAATATAAATACAATTCAATCCATATTGCACAGATGGATGATCTTTGTATATCAGGGATAGGAAGAAGAAAAGGAGAAAGATGAAAAATATTTTAAAAATTCGCATTACTTAGGTTTGATAAGACAAGGTTAAGAAGAAACAATGGAATTGTAATATTTGGCTACTTCAAGTTTCTCTCTTTGTTATTCCACCTTCTATAATAGTTTACAAATGCATATTCCTAAGGCACAGGTCTGACCATGCCAACCCCCTTCTCATTAAGCTACAGTGGTTCCCTCCTACCACTCTATGGTCAAGGAGAGGGCCTGTCTCTTTACCATAGCCTGGAACAAAGAAGAAGAGAATGAGGGAAGGGTTTTGAAGTATAGAGTGGAAGAGAAGGGGAAGAAAATCATACAGAAACTATTTTCTCAACAAAGTAGGGAGCTCTGAGAATGAAGCGATAGGAGGTCTGAGAAAAGAGAAATTTGGGAAGTATTTTACAAAGAAGAATAAAAGAATTACTATATATCAATAAGGCCCAGTTGATATTAAATATCATAAATTTATGAAAAACTTGGTTGAAACCATTTTGTGACTCAGTAGCATTCATTATTAGACTAATAGGAATAAAGAAAAGAGATGATAAATACAGCCTAGGTTAGGGTTTATCAAGATGTGACTAGTGATAGGATAAAGAGGTGAGGAGTTCAAGGAAATTAAACTGATCAATCACAGGGCCCAGATTGAAGAGAGGCAGATGAGAAGAACAAAGGTAATATATCAGAGAAACATGGAAAGATGGAGGAATATCAGGTTGCAGTGAAGTCAAATAATAGGAATAGAAGAGCTAAGGCAAAAAAAAAAAAAGAGAGGCTGAAGGATAAGATGCTGTGATTAGAAAGGAATTTCAGAGTTCTGGATCATAGAGGTGGGATAAGTATGGGTAATCACCAATATTACCATCCCTTTGCATATCAGAAATGGAGTGATGATGGAGATATGGAAACTGAGGAAGTTAAGGAATGGGTGATCATCAAGGGGAACATCATCATATAATACATTCAATATACATTAAAGCACCCAGATGTGAGGAGTGACAGAGGGATAGAAAGACTATAATTCAGATCACTAGACTCCTTGAGAAAGGAGGAAGAGTAACTTAGGGGTTTGGGGATGACTTTAATAAGGAGCTAAATTTGGTGATGATACAATCAATTACAGTGGAGAACTTGAAAGAGGAAGTGAAAAGAACATTGTGCCCATGTTTCATGTGGCATGAAAGACTGATCAGCAGGATGCTATTGAATATGATCATTCATATGAAACATGGACTGTAGCTAAGGACTCAGTGGGCTATCCAGAAGGTTAATAGCAACCCTTGTTAATAATCCTCTATCCTTAGCAGATGCTAACATCAAATTTTTGTCTACATCCCTGCAATCCATGGATATGATATAATCTTGGAGATTGTGAAAGACTCCATAAGATGATTCTCTTCCTTCCTTGTATAAGAAATAATAATAACAGTAATAGTAATAATAATAATAATAATAATAATTTATGTAGCACCCACTATGTACCAGAAACTATGCTAAAAACTTAACAAATATAATCTGATTTGTTCCCTACAACCACCCTGGAAGGGAGATGGTGATATCATCATCATCATCATCATCATCATTATTACAGTGGTGATATTATTCTTATAATCACAGTGGTATTATTATTATTATTATTATTTATGTAGCACCCACTATGTACCAGAAACTATGCTAAAAACTTAACAAATATAATCTGATTTGTTCCCTACAACCACCCTGGAAGGGAGATGGTGATATCATCATCATCATCATCATCATCATTATTACAGTGGTGATATTATTCTTATAATCACAGTGGTATTATTATTATTATTATTATTATTATTATTATTTTACAGTTGAAGAAACTGAAAAAAAAAGTTAACTGAACTTACCAAGGTCATGCATCTAATCTGGATGTGTATTTAAACTCAGGTTTTTCTAATTCTGAGTGCAAAGTTCTATCCACTGTGTCACCTCTCACTATATCCAAGACTTCTCACTATAGACAAGGGAAAGTTTGTTCCTAAGGGGAATTTTGTAGCCTTCTCTGTCACCTCCAAATGAGATTCTTGGTTTATATCTCATTTCTTTGGGACATTATTCAAAGACTCTCCAAGTAAAGACTCACCTTTCCATTGTATATCAAATCAGGCAAATGAAATGAACATACAAATTTGACTCAGGAACATTTCTTGGGCTATATATCTCTATGATAAGACTTGTCAGATTATGAAAAGTAATAACCAAAGAGCCCCCGAGGTTATTATATCAACTGTTACCTCTGAAAAAAACACAAAATAAAAAAGAAGGCAAAAGCCTTCTTTATTCCATTGGAAGAAGAAAACTAAATACATGGGACAAGATTTGCTCTAGGTCTTAGCAGACCCAAAGCACTGAGGCTAAGTTGTGATACATATAGTAGTGACTAGACAAAGAGTCAGACAGTGAGGTATAGCAGAGGGGCTAATAGCAACAAAGAGAAAAGTTTACTTAGTGGATAAAAAGTTTATTTATAACATGACTTCATAACCAGAACATAGTTCCTGTAGGTGCTTGTCCAAGCTCCAGGACCATCTGGGGTTGGCTTGAGCCAATTCTGTGATTTAACAATAGCAGGGTTCATCCAGAGAGGGAATGCAAATGATTATTGCTATGCCAAGCTATGGGCATAGTTTGCTTTCTGAGTCCTAGTTCTGGAAAAGAGGGAGTCTCCTAATAGTAAAAAAAAGGAGTAAAAAGAGAGGGATAAATTTGAAATGGGGATCCTGACATTTCCCCTTTTTGAATAAAGGAATTTGGAGATTAGTCTTTTTTAAAAGAGTTCAAGGGAAAACTGCTTGCACTTTGGGTAATGCCAGTAACTTACTCCCTTCTGAAATATCTTAGTGAGTTTAGGGTTACCACCTGTGTTTTCTCTTTTCTCATGCAATATAGATTAGGTTAAATTTTCCCTAAATGAGGGCAAAATTGGGATTTAATTGGCATAGGGGATAGTGCTCCTTTGACATAGCTTTCTGGTAGTCTTTGGCTAAATTGATGTGACTTTTTTGTCAGCTTAGGATATAAAATACTCTTACCACATGAGGGCTATGTCTTTTAGACATAGTTGATGTCTGCTAAGGGGAGACTACTTAAGTCATGACCACCTTGCTCTAATGACCAGACATGGTGAAAAAAGGGGGTCATATTGACTAAAGCTAAGTGCATCAAAACTAAATGAAATATCTCTATTGAATAAACTAGTTATGTTGAGACTAAGTAAGCCTCCTTTTGTTAACTGGTCAATGACCTTTGAGTACCTTATTTTAATCCCAATAACAAACCTGAAATAAACAAGGTGCCAGCATCAGGGTCATTCCTAATAACTTCCCACCAACAATATAACTGGATTGATTAACTGCCTCTTATGGAATTATATCTATCTGCCTACAGCATGCCATTCTTTATCAACTCTCATTTCACATAATATTCACTATCAGTTTTTCCCCATCCCCAACAATATATTGAAGTTCCCCCAGTAAGTGACTATCTAAAAGGAACTGGAGGCTTGCCCAGACTGACTTGCCCTATGTAGGGGTGGGCTAAGAGCCAAATCATACCAGCCTCAAAAGCTAATTGTTAAATTTTAGTGTGAGCATTTACATCTCAGAAATCATCAAATGCTACAAATATGGGCTTAGTTTATTGCTTTTTTGATTGTTTAGACTTAATAAAGTGATGAAGAAAATGTTAATATTGCAAATTAAGCTTTAAATTGTGTCATGAATGCTTTTATTTTTCAAAGAACCAGTTATTAAACATTTACAATTACTTCACTCTCTATGAACACTAAGGTGTGGACAGACAGGAGAATAATTACTTTTGCAAATTAAAGATCTCTAGAGCATAGGAAGCCATGTTTAGCTTTCTACTCATAGGCTTTATTCCAACAGATCTTTCAAAAAACTGGAAGAATATATAACAATCCTCTTTTGCCTCAGTCCTAGGTCCTAATGACTATTATAGTTATTTATTATTTTAGTTCCATCAGTTTTTATTTTCTTTTACAAGGAGCTCACCTCATCTACAACCTAAACTTCTAAACCTTCACCTAGCATCATAAATTAATGCCTGGACAGAAAAAAGTACATGGTTTATGACATTCTTAATAGCAATTTGTCCTGGGAACTTTCTTATCTGTCCTATGAACAGATCTCTCTGAAACAGAGTGAAAAAGATGAGAATGAGACAACAATAAGAATAATAATGCCGCGTTGTTAAAGCACTTCACAACTTACAAAGTGCCTTCTTCACAAAAACCATGGAAGGCAAGCAGTATAATACTTATTTTATCCCAGTATTATGACAGCAGCAAAAAAGCAATAGAACTTGGTACAGTTAGTCAATAAACATATGCCAGGTCCTATGCTAAGTGCTATGGAAACAAAAAGAGACAAGATAGTCTCTAATCAATCTAATAGGGAGATAATAAGTAACCAAATATGCACAAGCTATACTCAGGATAAAGAGGGAATAAGAAAGAGAGGGAAGGCATTAGAATTAAGAGGGGTTGGAAAGGTTTCCTTTAGATTGTGGGATCTGAGTTGGGGCTGTAAGGAAGCCAGGAGGCAGAGATGAAGAGAGAGACACTATTCCACACATAGGGGACAGCCAGAGAAAATGCACTGAGAGATGAAGAGTCTTGTTAATGGAATAATCAAGAGGCCAATGTTACTAGAATCAAGGATAAGTGGTAGGATGTAAAATAAGAAAACTGGAAGGCAGGAGAAGTATGGGTGGAAAGAGGTGGGTTAGGTTATTTAGGGCTTTGCATGTTCTTGACAAGTTAGTAGGAAGTTAGCAAGAATAAGTAGTCAAAATGGGAAGGTTATGGACTAGTTTCTTCCTCTTCCCTGACTATTTCTGCTACATGCTGCAAAGCAGCCTCCCCTGCAATGGTCTTTCTTTGGAGCATTTGTCTTCTTCTCATGAGCCAGTATTACCCCCCACTCAGTCCCCCATCACCTGGCATGATTATGATATTTGACCTGAACTGGAAAATTCCTAGTTATGTTTCTGAAGCTGACTCATCAGGGTCTACTTATACATGATGAAAAATCTCTTCTGGCTGTTCTAAACTTTCATGGCATTGCTGACTCTTTACCTTAAGGAAACTCTAATTTTAATAGTCTCCCTGTGTTATTAGCAATTGCTAATTATTATATTATTGCTGTGTTATTCTTTCTTCTTTTAAAATATTCTTGACCTGGGGCAAGGTGAATTGGTTCTTAAACTCTTCCTAATGAAGAGCCTTCCTACTGTTGGTTTCCCTGACCTGAAGGGAACTACTGAGCCAACTTTGAGATGATACCACTGAAGGTTAGCATAGAGAATCAGGAAAACAAGCTGATGTGGAAAGCAGAAATCCTAATGAGGGAGGAGAATTCTGGAGGTTAGTGCTTACCAGGGTCAGTCTGCATAGTACTAGCTAAATGACAGAGATTAAATCTTTGGGCCTGATAAAGTCAATAACACAAAGCTGCAAGAAATCCAGGGAGTTTGAAAGATTCTTATCATGCAGGGGACATACTGAGATAGACTTTAATTTCAAAGAAAGTTTCCAGGGGTTCAGAGGCTCTGGGGCCTCTGTCATAGTCCTGTCCAATCAATGATGTTTTATCCTTCATCTCAAAGAAGACCATGACATTGGGGAAGTAATGCCATGACAAGCATGTGAATTGGATTTGAGTGAGGGGAGGCTGTGCTAAGTGACCAGACTCACTTTCTCCTCCAGAGTCATCTGAGTCCAGTGGCCAGATATGACTCAGGACAACTGGAGATAGCACCGGATGTGAGGTTATCAGGTTAAGTGATTTGTCCAGGGTTACATGGCTAGTAAGTGGTTGAGGTCGGATTTGAACTCAGGTCTTCTTGACTTCAGGGTCAGCTCTTTATCCCCTGGGGCATCTAGCTGTCCAATCAATACTTTTGCCTTCAGGTAAGTGAAAACAATTCGAGTCTGGGCAGATATCTATCCAGAATATTCATCCTTAAGAGTTACATGGAAGAAAAAAATAAGAGGTGTATACTAGTCATATATAACCTATATCAAATTGCTTACCATCTCCAGAAGATGGATGGGAGGGAAGAAAGATGAAAATTTGAAACTCATATTTTTATTTAATGAATGTCAAAAATTGTCTTTACATGTCATTAGGGAAAAAAATAAAATATTATCTTTTAAAAAGAGAGTTGTACTAGGAAAGGATCTAATTTGGAAGTTTTCAGATGAAAATGAGGGTGTTTTGCCAGAGTCCAATCCATGCAGTGTATGGAGAAAAAACAGGTGCTCCCTGGTGAGAGATCTGAACCAAGAACACATTCCAATTGACAGGAGAGGCCCAAGAATTTACAGGGAGATACAACAGAATATAAGTGCAGTTTGCTGAATAGTAGCAGCAGAAAACAAACTATTTTGTGTTTTATCTATGTTTGTCTAAGAATTACCAGAAGACCTCTTCACATCTAGCCTGCCTCACCCAAACCACATGAGAGAAGGTCTTTACAAAACATGACCTTATTCAGCCCAACCACAGTTTTTTCTCAGTGATGCTCCAGCAGATGTTCCCAAATAATGATTACATAACCAAAGGACATCCTCAGTTTGAATTTGTATAGTTTCAATATTTCATGGAAATCCTGTATTCTAGAATTCACCACATGGTATCAATAATCCAATTATGCATGTTCTCCTCAAGGGATCAATAAAAAATGACCTCAAGGAAAAATCCAAAAAGTATGGTATGATTTCTTTGCCTCATAGTTCAGGTCTCTTGACCTTCCAGAATTATTGATTTAACCTTCTAATTGACCTCCCTATACCCAGTTCTTTCCTTCTCTAATCCATCTTCCATATAGGTGATAAACTAATATTGCTACAGTGCAAACCTGACCATGTCATTCCATCTCTCAGGAAACTTCAGCGGCTCTCAATGCCATTTGGCTTAAATACATATCCTCTGTTTGGTACTTGAAACCCTTCACAATTTGGTTCCAGCCTCTCTTTCTAGGCATAATAACACAAGTTCTCCAGCCAAACTTGGTGCTCCTCATGCAAACTATCCATCTTCTTCCTCTGTGTCTTGGTACAGACTGTTCCTCATACTTGGAGTTCTCTCCCTTCTGATCTCTTCTTCTTGAACCTTTAGTACCCCTATATCCTCAGCTCCAATGTTAGTTCCTTCAAGAAGTCTTTTCTGATTCCCCAGTTGTCAGACCCCCTCCAAATTGCTATGTAATTGTTTTGTATGTAATCTGTATTTGCCCCTCTGTGAGCATTTTACTTCCCCTAGAAATGAGTAAGCCCCTTGGGGTCAGGGACTGTCTCACTTTCATATTAGAAATTACAGCACCTAGGGGTAGTACCTAATGCATAGCAGGTTCAGTACATGCTTCTTGATTAGGTACTAATACTATAAAGACAAAGGTACAATCTGTGTCCTCATGGTGCTTACAAGGGATGACATGCACACAAATAACTATTATATGAAATAGATTCTAATCAGGGCAAGGTTGAGATACAAAGTCCTCAAGGAAAAACTGAGGTGGGAGAAAACTTACAGGGAGGATGGTCAGTAAGGAAGTGCCCCCTCTAAAGCTAAACCATGAGGATAAAACAGACTTGAGATTAAGAAAGAAGCATTCCAGGCTCAGGGAAGAGGTAGAGAGAGATTTTGGAGAACGGTTCCTATTTCAGTATGGCTGAAATATAATTGTATAAACTAATTATGCAAAAAATATAATTGTAACAACATGAAATTTTAAATAAAGTATGGAATGAAATACCTCCACCAAAGAAACCATATAAACAATAGCACAAAGTATGAGAAGTAGATGGAACCTTAGAACCAGGACAACATTGGTTTAAGTCCTACCTCTGACATACAAAGGTCTGGGCAAGTCCAAACCTCTCAGTTCTCAAGGTAAATCAGTCTGTATATTGCAGAGAAGATGCAGACCTTCTCACCTTGAAGCCCCCATACCAATGAGGTCACAGATTCAGATCCTCTGCTAAAAATAATTACTCTAATTACTTCAAAAATGTTTACTCACTTAAGACCTATTGATTGTTGTCTTATGTATCTTTCAACGAACTGCCTTAAAATAATTATAAATACAATATCTTCTAGGACATACAGGACTTTGAAAAATAATAGAGGATATTTAGTTATATTTTTCTCACAAAATATTTTAGTGAAAAAAGGACTTTCTATTATTAATATTTTTTACTTTATCTTCTTTTAAATTTGTTTATTGGTGTATGTTTTCTAAGGGAAAATATTTGTACATGATATAATTTTTAAATAAACAAAAATTTTTATTGATGGGGTGAACTATCAAAGTAACTTAGGGAACACTGGCTTAGGTCATTAAGAGTTTATGTGACTTGCCCAAGTTCACACAGCTAGAGAACAACTCTACATTGAGTCAAAATCTCAGAGTGCTTTGAGGTTTACAAAGTATAGGCAACTTCCATCCTCAAAAGTAGGAGTGAATGAAAAAATGTTTCCAAATTCAATATTACTGTTTTTAAGATTTCAAGGACAGTGTTTAAGATGTCTAGCTAGCATAGTGGTAAGACTGAAATTGAAGTCAGAAAGACCCAAATTAAAGCCCTGCCTCAAATTCTTATGACCTTGGGTACTTTTTATTCTGCTTCCTCTGCTGTAAAACAAGGATCTACATCCCAGGGTTGTTGTGAAGATTAAAAGGGATAACATATACAAAGAGCTTTGCAATTCTTAAAGTGCTGCATAAACACTAGCTATTATTATGTCTCTATTGTATACTTAGTTTAGTGATGGGAGGGAAGAAGGCTCTTAGGGCAGAAACAAGACTTTAAAGGGCCCCTCCTGAGTTTACCTACTTCATTACAATGTTGTAAATGCCTTTGGCCTTTGAGATTTTCACAATCCACAGAGAGGACTTTTGAATCCCAAGAAAGACTACTTCAATAAAATCCTGGGAAAGGGGTCAGTTTTACAGCTAAGGCAGCCCTAAGAAAGCAAGGAGGCCTTTGGGGACAGCCCGACAAATCATGACAAGACAGCTACCTGCAACCCAACCCTAGCACTGTACCCACTAGGGGCTAGAGGGGGAAGGGAGACTAAGTCTAGCCCAGGCTATTCTAAGGGTTCCACAATAGCCTGAGGGTTTTCTCTACCCCAACATCCCCAACTGAAGTTCTAGCTGTGGAAGAGGATGAACTAAACAGGCAAATCTCAACCATTCATCCTAATGGAACTGAAATCCAGACCTGCTGCTGCAGAGCCAAGCTTGTCTCAAGCATAGGTTCCCCAACCATGCATCTCTGCTCAAAATCTGAAGCTTTTCCTGGGAGACCATATTCCATACATTTCAGCAGCCTACACATAACCTTAACAACCTATAACCCAGGAAATTGGCTAACTTAATTTAGGTATTCTCAGGAGAGAAACTAGGGCTAAATGTATAGATCTGGAATCCATCTGTATAGAGATGAGAATTGAACCCACTCAAAATGATTAAATCCCTGAGAGAGAATAGGCTCAAAGGTCGAGCCTTGAGGAGAACCCAGAGGTATTGGGCAGGATATGGATGATGATAGAACAAAGGAGACTGGGAAGGAATGGTTGTACAGATAGGAGGAAAAACCAACAGTCTAGTCAAAGAAGGGAAGACAAAAGACAAACTGTAAATAGAAACCATGCCTTATTTCTCAAGAACATTGAATCTACTAAATAGATGAATGACTACTTAAGGCTTTATTATTGTCCCAGGAGATTAATAATACTAAAAGCCATACCAATAATAAAAGAATTGATAAGGTGCTTTAAGGTTACAAAGTACTTGACCAATATTATCTCATTTGATCCTCACAACAACTCTACAGATGGAACTGAGGCAGAGAGAGGTAAAGTGACCTGCCTATGGTCACACAGTTAATCAGGTTGTGAAGGTGAATTTGAACTTGGGTCTTTTTGACTTCAGGTCCAATGCCTCTATCCTGGGCCATCTAACTTAGAAGTTTCACTTTTATCTTTTAGTACTAGACCTTTATAATTTGTACTCATTTCATAAATCTCTTGTGGTACTATTTACTAAGGATAATCCTGTTCACTTAATTATCCCAAGATTATTGTTCAGTGTTACCTATTCCACACTATTCGATCTTGAAAGTGAAGCAATGGATGCTTGGATGCTGATGCCCTTATTTCTCTTACTTCTGAGCAAGGCTCGGGTAGCATCATCTCCACTGGAAATGCTGTTGTGTTGATGGAAATATTGATTGAATTATAGAAGTATCTGCTTAGAATTCCAGATGGGCCCATGTATATGTATAAAGGAGTAATAAAAAGGAGAAAGCAACAGACAAAAATGACAGAAAGAATAAATGTCATTCACAAATCCTCAACATAGATTGTAACCCAAAATGTGCTTATCCTAGAAAATTTCATTGCTACTCTGCGAGGACACTAACCACCTTCTGGATGTTTCTTTGGCCACGTATCTAGGTCTTGTTCACATAAAAGCACCTCCTGGGAGACATGTCAAATGGTCAGAAATTGACTTTGGGTTTTTTTTTTTGCAAGGCAATAGGATTAAGTGACCCAAAACCACACAGCTAGGTAATTATTAAGTGTCTGAGGCCGAATTTGAACTCAGTTCCTCCTGACTCCAAGACTGGTGCTATTGTACCACTTAGCTGTGTCTGATTTTATTATTGAGGAGACTTGCAAAAGGTAGGAGTTTGGAATCATGGAAGAACTGCTGGGTCAGAAAACCTGAGTTTAAATCTTAACTCTGCCATGTACTTTTGTGTGAACTTGGGAAAGTCCCTTGGACTGTCAAGACCTAGGCATCCTTACTTAGTTGTAAAATAAAGGACCTGGACCAGTTGCCATCTAAGATCACCTCAATATAAACCTGTGACCTAATGAGTTTATAGCATCTCAAACTCCATGACCTAAACCACCAGAGACAACAACTTTCCCATTGTAAGTAATTAAGAAACAGGCTACTACTAAATCAAAAAGATATCTCCCTGGATATGTCAGGAATTCACTTTTTTCTCTTTTTTCCTGGTACATCATGGGAGATTTCTTTTTTATTGAGAAGCAACCTGCTTCTCAACAGGATGTGAGAGTTCTCTCCCAAATCTCTGCTATATCAGACTCGGCATTGCACCCATTATTTGCAACACAAGGATTATCAGATACTATTATTTCTGACAGTGGTTCCACTTTTACCTCAGTTGAGATTATGGGATTTATGGGCAGAAAGCTTATCTGAGCTGTCACCATCATGCCCCATCACCCTCAAGCAACTAGTCAGGGTGAAAGACTGGTTCAAACTACTAAGGATGCCCTGAAGCTGGCTGTTGAAGGAAATTATCATTGCTCAACATGTCAAGCATTGGATTTGAAATCAGAAGACCTGAGTTTGAATCCTATCTTCTATTTATTAACTGTCTAAGAAAAGTAGGACATTTTATCTCTTTGAGCTTATTTCTTCAAATATGGATTTTACAAAATGAGAGGGCTGAAATAGAAGTGCTTTCTAACTTTAAATTCCATCTATTATAATATCATATCCCAACTTTTTTATAGAAGTCAATCTTATTGGATTATTTACTAATGGAACAGTGTGCTAAACCCTCAACCTTCTCTGTCTAAACTTAACTAAGGATTTACAAGATCAGAAAAAAAATGTATTCTGCAGTCTTCTCCATCAGGACCTTTGTCTAAACCTAAATTGGTTCTTGCCATTTTAGGGAGATAATAGTTATTATATAAAATATGGTATTCAGATCAATTAAACCAATAGTAATTAAGAATATGCTACTAAATATTGGGGATACAGAGGTGAAATAAGACAGTGTCTGTCCTCAAAAAAAATTACCTACCCATGAGCATTCAGCAAATAGATATCAGGATCCTGATTTGAATGCTGGTCTCTCATTATCACTCTAACAGCTATTTAGGTTCCCATTTAGCTCTGGAGACATTTTGATGGTCACAAGTTGTCAGATTCAGGTAAGAATATGGTAGCAATGGGATGTGTCAAATGAGTAAAGACATATACTAGAAGTCTAGGCAGACTCAAATGATCAGGAAAAGGCCAAATGTCAAGCATGGAAAATAAAGGTTGCTTTATTCAATAGATAAAATGCCAAACCAAGTCAGCAAGATTGATCTGGGAGACACTAGACATGTCACTTAACCTTGTTTGTCTCAGTTTCCTCATTTGTAAAATGAACTGGAAGAGGAAATCTTTGCCAGGAAAACCCCAAATGAGGTCACAAAAGAGACAGAAACAACTAAATCACAACAATAAAATTCAAGGGACAGATAAAGAAGAACACAAGTGTAAAAGAAAATTTGAAAATGAGACAGATGTGTACTTTTTAGTTCATGTTGCAAACTAGATCTATCCAAGTAGGACAGATACATTACGAATGATAGATCATCCTGGCACAGGTGGACATTGTCAGGAACTTTGAATAGTAGGTGCCACTCATGAGGAGTGGACTCAGGAACATAAAATATTGTCATAGGGGAAGGGGTAGCAGAGGACCAGTCTGGGATTTAGCCTAAGGGGAAAACAAAGTAGGAGTCAAGTTATTAAGAAAGTGAGTCATAGAACAGTGACCCACGGTACTAAGGGAAGAATGGGACCAACAGTAAGGCCTGTGACTCTAGGATGCCTTATGATTCCCCCGCCATGAGGCAATATAAATGCCCAAGCTAGGGAAGGATCACACCTGCAGGTGGATTATAAGGGGGTTATAATGAGAAAGATTATGGAGGAGAGGGAGGAGATTTGGGGACAGGGATTTGGGCAAGTCCTGACAGTCCCTGGAGGTCAGGAACTTTGTCTTAATCTTCTTTGCCCTTCCCCCATAAGCACATATTGCTTAGCCTAGTGCACATAGCCAGCACTCACTAAGTATTGGTTGAT
Source organism: Macrotis lagotis (assembly GCF_037893015.1). Lineage (NCBI taxonomy): Eukaryota > Metazoa > Chordata > Mammalia > Peramelemorphia > Peramelidae > Macrotis > Macrotis lagotis. Next base: position 260,354,255 of record NC_133666.1, read on the forward strand.
TTATTATTTGAAGACCCCTGGAAAAGCATCAACTATATAAGCACCTTCTGGTGGTAGGTGCTCTAGAAATCCCCATGCAGGTGGAGAGAAAATGAAATTTTGTGAGGGGGAAAGTCGCCCAAGGCAGCATTCCCATGACTCATGGCTATCAGCCACAGTGGTTTCCTCTGAGGAAGATGAGGATGACAGTCTAACTTGGTGCTGTCTCTTTGCCAGCTGTGTTGTCACAATATCAGAAGGGGAGCACTGGAGGTCTGCATTAGTTTGGGACTCACAAAAAAATAATTCATTATGCATAATGGTGATGTTGGCAGTGCATGCCAAATGGTTAAATCTAATGTAGCATACAGTTTCATTAAGGCACAACAAAATTAATCTATCCCTTCCCACCAGGAGGTTTAAACAAAAGCAATGGGGAAGGAGATGCATGTAAAAAGCAGCAATTCATTAATGAAATGAAGACATGTAAAATAATTAGGCTTATAACAAGAGATTAGAGAACTAAATTAACCCTTCTGTTTACTTTGCAATACATGCACGGGGAGAACTTCAGTAAACGGTGAGTTATTATGGAAATCCCATCTCTAGGGGCTAGCCCCGTGGCCTCTCATAGAAAGAGTGACCTGCATCTTCTGAGCACAGTCCCCAGTTTAATAACTTTGGTTTATGACTGTTGAAATGGCATCTACAAAGCATTTCTGCTCCTCTCCCCATGGCATCTGGGATAGCAAGTACTGACTTTGAAGCTATAGAGGAAATAGTTAATTTGAAGAAAGCCAGGATTTGATGTTGACATACTGTATGCTAACTTGTGTAATTAATAATGTTGAAACTAAGGGGCTAATCTAAATCAATGGAGGGATGAAGCTTTCCTCTGCCTGGTTAGTAATGATAAGCCAAGGGGGACAATTGCGTTTCCTTTCTTAATAATTCCCTCGTTCTCATATATGTGGAAGGACTGGTGGGAACAATGGTCTGTCCACATAATATGGATAAAATGCTGCTGAGGACAAAGATAGTCTGGGAAATCTGCAAAAAATCACCTCTAGTAGGTACCATTCCTTTCCGGGCAACTCAATACTTTGATTCTTCAGAGGGAGCTTTCTGCTTCTTCCATCTCATTAAGCCTTAATTTAGAGAGTGTAGTTCAAGTTTGCATGTACCTAGCACTTACAAAATGATCATTGAATGAATGGATTAATTCAACATTTCTCTCCAAGTTGCCTTATTGTGACCTTAAACTTTTTATTCAAGGAGGTCTAGGGCAAGCCATATGACAAAGCAAATCATAAGGAAAAAAGTCACCCATAAGTTATCAATGATGTTTCAGAAAATCTATTCAGATCTATTCAGTTCAACCCAACAGGTATTTATAAGACTAAACAATGTAGCAGACCTTGGGAATTAAAAATCCAAAACAACTCAGTCCCTGCTTTTAATGACCTTTCAATCTACTCAGGGGAAAATAGTATATAAATGCCCAGAGAAGCAGGAGGTGGCAGTCCAGTTCACCATTATCCTGCAATAATTCCCAGCTGGGCAGTGATAGTGTCAGCCTGAGGGTGGCAATCAGGGGAGAAAGGGAACTTCTGGCAATAAAGTCTTAAATTCTGACATTCAAGTCCATCACCTACCACAATCCTGTTTAGACTTTGGTACTTATGCCTTATCCACCACAACTGCTTTTCACAAACTCAATACTTCTATCAAACTGGTTTTCTGTTGTTCCCTGAATTGATAATCCTGCACTTTTATACCTCATTTCTTCTCTGAGGAATATTCCCTTCTCTGGGAATGCTTTCCCATTTAATCTCTGCCCACTGAAATCTGAGCCATCTAGCAGAATCCAACTGAAATTCCATCTTTCCATGTTGTTTTTCCTTCATCCTTCCTGGTTAAAAAGAATCTTGCCCTTGCCTCCTCCCTAGGAGCTTTTATGAGATCTCCCAGCATTCTTAGGTGCCTTTCTTGGGCCGCACTTCTTTGTTCTGTATTTATTTGTGTACATCTTATCACAACTAATGATAATAGCTAGCATTCACATTTTTTGTTTAAGGTTTGCAAAGTGTTTTATAAATATTATCTCATTTGATCCTCATATCAGTCCTGGAAGGTAGGTACTATTATTATCTCCTTTTTACAGGTGAGAAAAACTGAGGAAGACCCAGGTTAAATGACATACCCAGGGTTGCATAGCTAGTAAGTGTCTAAGTCTGGATTTGAATTCATCTTTCTTATTCTAGATTCAGTGTTCTATAAGCCCTATGTAGTTTCTTCATTTCATTTATTTTTCACAACTACGTGAAGAAGGTAGTACAAGTTTGATTATTCCCATTTTATAAAAACTAGAGATTCAAAGAGGTTAAGAGATCTATTCATTTTCACATAGACATCATCAGAATCAGACCCATTGTAGTCTCTATACAACCAGTGTTCAATACTAAATAACTCTAAATTCTAAGACACAACTTAGAATGCCCTAAGGTCTTGTCCCAAAATACTGACTTTAAGGGGAGGAAAAGAAGGGCTATTTCCTTCCCGAAGGGTCAAATTTTCCAGAGATAGACAACCCTTGGGTTGCATAGTCCATTACTATTCTGAGCATGTGATATATTGGTCTTAGATCCAGGAAGACCTAATCCTATATCTGATGCATACAGACTCTGACTCTGGGCAAGTCATTAAGTCCAGTCCCTTAATTCATCCTTGGGATGCCACCCCTAGCATCTTGTCATTATGATTCCTCTCTTCTCTGGCCATTTTCCTTCAAATCCCTTAGAAGAAAATTGAACCCTCTGGGATATGGACCATGTATTTACATTGTCTGTCATTTAGACCAGGTAAAAAGAATTCCTCAGTTCACTGGGCTTAGGAAATACCTGTCATTTCAGCTCTGAGGGTTGAGAATTCCCCAAACTGAAAATAAGAACTTTGCTTGAAATACAAGACAGGAGGTGGCAGTCCAGTTCACCCTTAAGGTGCTTTGGAACTTTGGAACCACAGGAAGAGTATTCTCTTTTGGAGGCTTAGATTGATTTGGAGAGAGAATGGAAGAAATTATAGTTTTTTTTATTTGTGTTAGTGGAAGGTAACAAAGAACTAGAAATGATGTGGGAACCCCTGATTTGGGGAATGATTGAATAAATTGTTGCATATGAATGCAATTAAATGTTGTGGTATAGTAACAAATGACAGATATGAGGAATCCAAAGAAATATGGAACTACTTCTGTGAACTGATATGCAGTAACATAAGCAGAATCCCAAGGACTACAAAAGGAAATTAAACTTCGAAAAATTGCAATGACTAATCATAGTCTCTGAGAATGGGTAATGAAACATACTTCCCTACTCTTGGTAGAGAGATGAGGTACTATGGGAAAAGTGGTACATACTCTGTCAGGTCTGAATATCAGATCAATGGTTTTTGCTTCACCATTTTCCTTTGTTACAAAGGAAGGTCCAAGGCTGTGGGTGGGGAAAGGGGATTATCCCTGAAAATGACTATAATGCTAAAAACAAACAACAATAATAATAAAACATTAAAAAAGAAGTCCAGTGGACTAGCAAGCAGCCTGAGTAGACCCAAGTAACATGAATCAAATATGGCTTGATTCCTCCTCCTCCCTCCATTCTCTTTTGCTATAATTTCAAATTCTTTACCTCTCAATGTTTTAAAGTACTCATTTATAAAATTAGGGAATCAGACCAGATAATTTCTAATTTTCCTTATGGAGTTAAACATGCAATTTGATTCAGAAAAGCCTCCCTTAAATTTCCCAAGATTAATTTTTTGTATATAAAAAGAATGCTTTGAAAAATCTAAAAAAATAAAATAAATTTCTTAAGAAGGGTCAATGTGGCATAGTGATTTGAAAGGTGATCCTTAAAGTCAGAAAGATTTGCATTCAAGTTCCATTTCAGACATACTACATCACCAGATAAATCATAGACTCTAAGTGATCCAGATACTGAACCCAAATTATCCATTTTATAAGATAACTCCCTCATTCAGAGATTCCTATACAAATGAAATCACAAATCCAAAACCCATGACCCGCCAATGGGAGACTGGAGATGCATGAGAAGAAGAGATCATTTCCCCTTGATGTGATCAGCTTGGTCTTCAGTGAGGTGAAGGGTCATAAAGGAATGCATTAAAAAATTTATGAATTACTTTACTGTGTACTGAACATTGTACTAATCTAAATTTTGAAAAGTTCTTCCTCCAAAAAAATCTTAGGCAAAGAAATGTGTATGAGTTATGTATGTGTGTTAGTCTAGGAGGATTGGGGGGCAATAAGGTGAGAGAATTAGAAACTAGAAAGATTTACTATTCTTTCTTTTTGGAGTGCTCCTCTCATACCTGCTCTCCATCCCCAGACTGGCATTCATGGGGTCTTTTTCAGCATGTTATCTTTGTATCAGTTTCTTTTGCATCTCATTGTATTAGACTTCCAAGAAAAAGGTAACAACACTTCCTCTGTATTATCCAGATGTTCAAATGGAGCCCCCTTAGCCCTATGTACACAGGAGTAGGTGAGAAATTAGAGTCATCTCAGGCTTTAGGAATCTGCTAGTGGGACATATTGTCTAGTATTGAAAAATTGAGAGATTTTCCTTCTCTGAAAGGACCAGTGTCCTAGATAGAAGAAAGAAATAATTTGCAAAACTTTGCTGATGTATGCATAGAGAGATTCTCAGACTTTTCAAAGGACCCTGATTTCCTGTTGCCATAGACAATAACTGTTGATGAAAGAATTAACTAAGTCTAGAGGGAGTATCCATGCTATTCTGATGGGAGCAACAAGTGTTCATAAGATTGCTGGGAGGTTCCTTAGAGGTTACTTAGTCAAACCCTTCATTTCACAGATAAGAAGACTGATCCCCAAGCTGTTTAGCTGACACAGATGTGATTACATAGGTAACAATTCAGATCCGTGTCCCTTGACTCAAAATCTCTCTTTGGAGTCAAAGGATATAGATTGAAATTCTGTCTCAGATGCTATGTGACTTTGGACAAGACACTTCCTGTCTTTTGGCCCCAGATGCCCAAACTGTGAAAGGTGAGCATTGCTTAGATTGTCCCTGACGTCCCTTCTAGCTCTAGACCTTGAGCTCTTAGGATCTTTTCACATAACCATATCTGTGTGCTGATCTCTAAAGTCAATGCATCTTAGTGCAAGTTTTGCATCTTTATGAACCAATTTAAGATTTCCTCAGCATTTGTCACCAGAATCCCCATATGCCTAATGGATTGGCTCTGGCAGTATTTTTTTTTTTTGATTAGTTGACAAGCATTAGAATGAATTGACTCCAGGGTAATTCCTAAGGTAGTCACTCTGTTCATTGCCATTGATTAAATGAGGATCTTAAAGATGAATGGGTGTGAAACATATAGATTTTTATTATTTTTTATTTTCTTTATTGAATGGTGGAAGGATACCTGTCCACTGGCCCCTTTACGGACCATTAAACTAAGTGGGTATTATGTATCTGATTGCTTGGAAACTCATATTCAGAGGTAAACACTGTGCGGCATGGGGCCAGGAATCTGCCTTCTCTTGAAGAAAAATGGATGCCTAAGTCAAGAGGAATTTGGTAAGACCCTGACTTCAATAAGGACTGTTAAAATCTATCTCCTTCTGATTGCTAGTAAGGGTACTTTTCCTCTTCTCTTAATCTCTCTCCTACCTATTTTCTATTCTCTTCTGTTCTATGCCTCAGCATAAAGCTATTATCCACAGTACTGCATGCATGCACAGTATAATTGGCATTTGCTCATGATCTTGGTTCTTGGCGTCTCATCATCTTTCAAACAGCCTTGTCTCCCTGTGTGACTCTGTGTCTTCATATGAGTCTGCTATGATACCTCTAGGCAGAATGGTTTTGGAAAAAGAACACTAGCAATACAGTCAGAGGTCATTGTTCAATCATTTCAATCATGTTTTTCTTGACAGAGATACTGTATTAGTTTGTCATTTTCTCCTCCAACATCATATAGATGATGAAACTGAGGCAAACAGGGTTAAATGAATTGCCCAGGGTCACACAGTAATGATCTAAGCTCAGATTTGAACTCAGGAAGATGAGCCTTCCTGACTTCAGGTCAGGTATTCCAACCACTGCACCTTCTGAGCTAAGAATCAGACATGAGTTCAAATCTAACCTCTGATATTTGTTACTTGTGTGACTTTAGGCAAGTCACTTAACTTTCCTAGGTCTGATCTCTATCTATGAAATAAATGGGGGTGGCTAGGTGGCATAGTGGATAAAGCACCGGCCTTGGAGTCAGGAGTACCTGGGTTCAAATCCAACCTCAGACACTTAATAATTACTTAGCTGTCTGGCCTTGAGCAAGCCACTTAACCCCATTTGCCTTGCAAAAACCTAAAAAAATAAAAAAAAGAAATAAATGGGTTAGACTTGTATGAACTTTGACATTCTTTACGGTTCTAAACTTACATTCCTTAAGCTATTTCATCCTCTGAGTTGTGGGATAGCATTTAATAGTCAGTTATAAACTGATATATGTGTAGTTCCTACATGGATACTATGTGATGGAAATTTCTGTATTACATCTTTAAGCTTGCTAATTTCTGGGGCATTGGGCATTTCTTGATATGTGCTCTTTGAAATGTGCTCATTTGGAAAAAAGAGGACATGAGTTAAGGTCCCAACTCTGACATGTACTACCTGAGTGACCTTGGCCAAAGGAACATTAACTTTTTAGCTTCAGTTTTCCTCATCTTTAAAATGAAGACTTTGAACTAGATGATGTCTAAGGTCCTTTGTAGCTCTAAATTCTATAATATTATGAAGGAATAGCCTTCCAACCTTTTCTATTTCCAAATAAGAAGCTAGATACTGTATGGAAGGTTGATTCCTCAAATGCATATAATTTTGCATTTTATTTTTAAGAGAAGTTCAATATGAGCAAGGTTTACATTTAAAAAGGCAATGTGATATAATTTGAAAAATTCTGGAATGGGTACCTCCCCCCACCCATGTCTGTCTTCCTGTTGATGAAACCTAGAATTCTAGCATTAAAGCTCTATTCCTTTGGTGAAGTCCTTCTTCCTCTGTTAAAATGGAAAAATCAGCAGGAAAAGTAAAACATTAAGTTGCTATTATTCATTAATGTCTTAAGATTTGGCATATAATTTCCATTTGGCAGCTAGTTTGGAGCAAGTTTTAATAGGAATAAAGAAAAAGAGACTGGGAACAAGCATCTGAATGTGATTCCAAAAGCAGAGCTCTCAAACTGTTTGGAACAATGGCAGCATCTTTGGAATAAGTACATAATCTCCCAAGGGGACAACTTTGAAAGACAATATTCATTGTCGTGGGTAAAGTTTTGTTATTTTTGTTACAAAGTCGGTCACATTACAATCATGACTAATATGAACAAATTAGTGTTGTTGGGAATCTAAATGCAACTTTCCGATACCTTGGATATCTACCCATTTCCATTCTCAATAGAATTCCCATCCCTTAATGCCACTGGGGAGAATGGGCACCTAAATTGTAACCGTGGATTTTTTTCAGTTTTTTTTATTATATTAAAAGTTCACAAATATTTGGTTTCTTTGAATTAAATAGAATTTCCCCACAGGAAAAAAAATATAAAATAGGTATATTGTGCCAGGTACATAAACTATATAAGTCTGGGGCTATACAAGAAAAAAAAATACCTCTACAGATAACATTTATTTCTTTGTGCAGAACTGTAGGTTGGATCCTGGAGATTTGTACAGAAGGTGAAGTTTAGTAAATTAGGTCAGGTTTGACTTTGATGACTCCAGTCTTCCTTTTTTGTACCCCCTCTCCCTGTTTCTTATAATCCTTGGTGCCCTATACAGGTAAAGAGAAAGCGAACCTGGTACTGATGGGCACCAGTTGTTGTTGCTCATTCATTTTTCAGTTGTGTCTGACTTTGTCATACCATTTGGGTTTTCTTGGCAAAGATATGAAATAGTTTGCCATTTCCTTCTCCTTATATAGATAAGGAAACTGAGGCAAAGAGGATTAAATGACTTGCCATGGGTCACATAGTTTGAATGTTTGAGGTTGGATTTGGACTCGGGAAGAGGAGTCCCAGCACTCTCTCCACTGTATCACCTTATTGCACAGAGAAAGGGATCATTGAGAATAGGAAAGGAAAGGATATAGTCTAAGGGGAAAAAAGACTTGGGAGCTTCACAGCAAAAGTGACTGTGTTAGTGGCAGTTTCATTTGTGTTTGTGTGTGTCTGACGATTGCCAGGTGTGGATAAATGATAGCTGGATAGATGGATAGATAGATAGCCTATATCTCACTATCTAAATCTGTCTATCCATTTATCATCTATTGATCTATTTACACACACACACACACACACATACACACGTCAACTGGTTCAAAGGAGAATGTATTAACTTTTCCCCTAAATTCTCTTCTTTTTCTATCTTCACTATTTCCTTTTGGGGATACCACTATCTAGCCAGTCCCCAGACTTGAAACCACAGAATCATTCTTTATTTTTCAATTTTCCTCAACTTCCTTAGTCAGTTACTGACAGATTCAACTTGTAGAACATTATATCTTTCAATCATCAAGTATTTATTAAGGGCGTAAAATGAGCCAGAGATTGAGTATATAAATACAATGTATGTGACTGGCTATTTATAAAGAGCTTATCTTATGCAGAGGACAACAAGCACGTGCATAAGTATATGGAGAAGGAATATAAAGAGATTAAGTACAGCTAAAAAGTAGATAAATATATGGTTTCAAAATGGAAAATACTACCAATTAGGGGTTTCATAAAAGGCTTTATGGAGAAGATGGTACTTAAGTTATTTCTTGAAAGAAGTTAGAAATTTTGTGAGGAGGTAGAGAGAGAGTATATTCCAGACAAAAGATACTTTGACCCTTATAAATGAATGCAGAGACATGGACACCAAATATGGAACATGTGTGAAGAATAGAATGAAAGTCAAGTTGATGAAATGGCAGAGTAAAAAGAAGAGTAATGTACAAAAAGACTAGAAAGAAAGGTTGGGACATGGTTGGCCTGGGTTTTAAAAGGTAATTGGGAAGTATCTATTAGAAACCAGAGACAATAAATAGGGAGGCATTAGATTTCATTAAGTAAGGGATGGACATGATCAGATTCCATGCTCAAGGAAAATGACTTTGGAAGCCTTTATGAAAGATGAAATAGAAGTAAGAAGGCAGGGAAACAATTGTCTGTTAAAATAATTTGGGCAAGAGGTGATGAGAATTTAAGGTGAATGGTGATAAGGGACTGAATGTAAGACATTCTCTGTAGATAGAAACAAAAAAATGGCAACTGATAGGTTAATCAAGATGAGGTAGAGTGAAGAGTTGAGAATGAAACTAAGGCTAAGAACCCAGGAGACTGGGAATAATGGTGGTACCTTCCATAAAAATAGGGGAATCTCCAGGAAGGTTGGGTTTGGGACAGAAATAATTAACTCAGTTTTTGTCATGTTGAATTTAAGATATCTCAATAATGCTTTGGTATTTGGTAATGGAGGATCGAAACTCAGGATAGAGAGATAAAGGGGAAGAGAGAGAAAAGAGAGACAGAGACAGAGAATATAAATAGATCAATTGATGAATTATTGATATAGAGATAATAAATTCATATAATATCCATAGGAATGGATAAGGTCACAAGAGAGAGTATAGAGAAAGAAGAATAGGGAAGAGGAGAGCCAAAGTCATGTCTTGGGGAATACCCAGTTTGGGGGGCAAGATATAGAAGATGAAACTGCAAAGGATACTAGGAAGAAGTTAGACAAGTAGGAAAACCAGAAGACAAAAATATCATAAAAGTCCTGAAAAAAAGATAATTATCTAGAAGAGAGTAGTTAACAGTATCAAATTCAGCATGTATACAGAAAGATGCAGATGGGAAAAAGACTATATGATTTTATCTACCCTCTTTTTTTTCATTCACATGGCCACCCTAGTTTGGGACCTCTTCACCTCTCACCTGCACTATTAAAGTAGCTTCCTAATTGGTCTTCTTGCTTCAGATCTTTGCCCTTTCCAATCGATCCTTTGCAGAACTGCCAAATTGATATTCTTAAAGCATATATCTGTTCTTGTCACTACCCTCTTTGAGAAGGTCGAGTTACTCTCTTTTGCCTCTAGGATAAAAAATATAAACCTTTCTGTTTGGCATTTAAAGTCCTTCATAGTTTGACTCCGGTTTACCTTTCCAATCTTTTTTTTATACATTCTTCCCCTTCTTGTTCTCTATCACCAGCCAACAGACCTCCTTACAGTTGTTTCTATCTCCTACCTTGCCACTTCCAATTCTTGGAATCCTTGGTCCCTTAAATCTCACCCAAAGGTCATGTCTTACATGAGGACTTCTTTACCTAATCCATGGAGTTGACAATTATCCCTTCCTAAAATTATCTTGTCGTTGCTTTATCTCAGTTTTCTATTTACTTAGAAGCTATTTGAGCTGAGTTGAAGTGCTAAGATTTGTAGTGTGGACATCACCGCCATTGTTCTATAAGGTAAGTATTGGGGAAACAAGAAAGTTCCCAAGTAATAGGATGCCCATCTGACCTGATCTCCTAATTAGCCCCAAGCTAATATTTTCAAGGACACACCTATTATACAAAATGAGGCACAATTGGAATTAGCTATGTTATCTCATTCAATTCTCACAACTCTGTGAGGTGAATGCTGATAATATCTTTATTTTACAGATGTGAAAACTGAATTTGAGAGGGGTTTGTGACTCTACAAAGATCACACAGATGGATGAGAATTGAATCAGGTCTTGTTGGTTCTAAGTCCAAAACTCCCTATCCATTGCACTGCCTTGCTGCCTCTCCAAATAATGTAGTTAAAATTTCCATTATTCCAAGCATGATGTTCACAATGCTGAGAAAGCATATTTAGAAACAGGAAATCTGGAAAAGTAAAACAAACTCCATGTGTGATGCTCAGCACAATGACAAGGACATAGGTTAATGATAAGCAACCATGTTGAGAAGTTATAAAGGGGCATTATTTATCAGTTTCAGACATTTTCTCTGATTCTCCCTCATGTTTGGAACATTCTTCCTATTCCACTCTGGATACCAATCTCCCTGGCTTCCTTTGAGTCCCAAATAAAATTTCACCTTCCACAGGAAGCTTTCTCCCATCCCTCTTAATTATCTTTTATAGAGTCTGTATGTAGCTTGCTTTGTATATATTTATTTGCATGTTGTCTCCTGCATTAAATTGTAAGCTCCACAAGAGCAAAGACTGTCTTTTGCCTCTTTTTTTTTTATCTCCAGCACTGACCATATAGTAGGTACTTAATAAATGTTTATTAGTTAATTGATTGATTGATTGATTGATTAGGTAAGGATGTGGAACAAAGCCTAAGTAGAGCCAAGTCTGAAAATGCCTTGTTAAAAATGCTTTGTAAAGAGCAGCTTACTGTGGAATCATCATCCAAAGGAAATAGGAAAGTCCTTGTCTGAGCTGTGTGATGCAGACCATGTATCTGACCACACCACAGGGGAAAACACTGCCTGGTCTGGCAGTTGCACTGACTCAGTGGGAATTCTCTAGTATGGTGTATTTGTGAGCTTGGGTATATAAAGTTAGAAAATATTGGCAAAACCTTGTATGTGAATTGAGAAAGTAATCTGGCTTTCTTTTCCCCAAAATATAATCAATCTACATTATTGTAGTGCAAATATCCACTGGGGAGGGTTGGGAATCTTGGGTTATAATCCCACTTTTGTTACTAGCTACTTTTGTGAACTTTGATTTCTCTGGATCTCTGGTTCATCCTTTGTACAAAATATGTGGAGGGGGGCAAATGACCTTTAAGGCCTCTTCCAGATCTAACAGGCTGTCAATGGTGATGGCATTTATAGCCATTTTTAACTTGAATATTTCAACATCTCGCATGGCACATCCTTCACTCTGTCTCGGAGCTGACACCTACGCAGCACAGTCCCACTGCCTGCCTTCTCCTATCTGAAACCACAGCACTTCTTCCTGATTAGTGAGGTACCTCTGGGATTTTCTCCTAGAAGCGCCAAGTGCTATGGTTCCCTAGGCTAGCCTGCAGGATGTGTCAGCTTAGTGGGATGCATCAGATCCCTCCCACATGGAGAAAACTCACTCTATGTGACTTCTAGCAGAGAGGATGAACTAGGAGCGAGAGAACGACTTGCCTATCTGGAGCAAGAGCCTGCTTGCTGGAGGGAATGTATCCTCGGCCGCAACAGCCGCTGAGCAGCATCTCAAACCTCCAGGTCCAATCCTAGGGGGGTTTGAGAAAGTCCTTTGTGTTTTGGAGACAGGTGTTGAACAGCGGCTGCCATGCAGCGTCCTCACTCTGCGTAAGCAGCTCTGGGAGAGACATTTAAAATGCATGTCAGGGCAGAACTTTCCTCCTCCACACACTACCTGCCTCTTTAGTATTTTGAGGATGGGTCGTTCTTCTCACCTGCAGGGAGCAGCAGGCAAATGGCTGTCATCTCCCCTGGGGAATTTTTCTGTTGACCTAAGTTTGTTGTTGCTTTCTTTTTCATACATTTTTGTTGTTGTTGAGCCCAGTGGGAGATGTAGGGTCAATCAGATTGGCTAGTGATTGGAATCAACGGTGACAGGAAAGCAGAGGAATCCAGTCCCCACCCCCCCACACCCCCGTCGTTGTTAAGTCCTGTCTGACTCTTCAGGACTCCATTGGGGATTTTCTTGACAAAGATACTGGAGTGATTTGCCATTTTCTTCTCCAGCTCATTTTACACATGAGAAAATTGAGGCAAACAGGTTAAGTGATTTACCCAAGGTAATACTAGTAAATGACTGAGGCTAGATCTGAACTGGGAAGATGAATCTTCCTGAATTCTGGCCCCTCCCTCTATTCACCATGGCAACCTAGCTGCCTCTAGGCAGTCACAGTTTTCAATACTACAAAAATGCAGGATAATAGAACATGCGAATGATGACCATACCTACACACACACACACACACACACACACACACACACACACACACACACATAAAAGAGAGAGAGAGGGAAGCACAAATTTAACTTTTCCAGAAATATTTGACAACCCGAATGCATCTGTAATTGGTGAAATTCCAGAATATGTAAAGAGATATTTTTGGGGTTTGGGTCAGCCTTCTAAGTTTCGTTATAAAATCATAACTGCTTACTAGTAGAATCGACATAACAATAGCAAGAAACAAATGAGAGAAATTAAGCAATGCCACACATCCCCTTACCATACCAAATATGAGTCTAAGACAAGGAGAGACTGTCCTTCACTTTTCAGGGAATTAAAACATAAACCAAATTCAGCCTGGATACCTCACTGAAATTTCTTCAATTGTTAGTCACTAGAGTAGACTTTCAGAATATGTGGGCCATGGATCCTATCATCTGGAGAAATGAGGATGTCTGACTAGCTCAATCATCAAGAATAGCAATTGATCTTCTTGCTCCTTCTTTTTGGCAGACCTCAGAAATACTCTCCTTTTCCCAGCTGCTACATCTTCTGCACTCTTTCCAGATCTTGTTCCTTTGCTTTCATAAAAGGGAATGAAAAATGTGGGTTCTGACTCACTTGAACACGTTGAATACAAGGACATTTTTCCCTGAGAAAGGTGAGAGCTAGATTGGGCAACCCCAGGAAACCAACCTAACTTGATTCTCCAGCCTAACTTAATTGAGTGGAACCCAGTAGACCAACAAATTGACTTCTTGAGGGCTGATGTAAGATTGAAAAATCTTGGTTTGCCAATATAGCTAAAACTTCTTCAAACAACTAAATCTATAAAAGACATAGGAAAGGACTTGGCTTTCCATATATTGTGGATTGCTTGGAATGAGAAGCATGTGGAGAGAGCAAAGGTCTCTTTAATATCACAAATCATAGATTCAGAGACCTCTAGTCTAAACTAGGACCTCTAGTCTAAACTCCTTTTTCAGATGTGAAAATGAGACCCAGTTAATTGATGTCCATAGGACTACAAGATTAAGTGTTAGCAGCAAAATTTGACCTTTGTCTCTAAATACATCACATCTCCCTTGCACCACACTGCTGATTCAACATGAGGAACTGGGTGAGTTAGTTAAATCAATTGCCAGAGCTAGAAGGAGTATAGAAATTGTGACAATCTGGTTGGGTCTGACTAAGCAAAACCTTTGTGGACCAGAATCTGAGATGATCAAATGAGCAGATGACAGAATAAAAAAGTGAGTAGAACTCCCAGGAAACATAAGCATGAGGTAGATTATTATCTTTACTCTAGTCATACCAATAGGACTTCCTGACCCCTGGAAAAGGTGGTACTCTACCTGAATTGCCAAGAGAGACTCAAGGTGCATATTTCATTTCTACTCTAGTTTAAAAATGAATAGACCATTTGAAAGAGCTAATCCTTATTGCAGGAGAAGAGGAGATAGAGAAATTCTATTGAAAAAGCTCAATAGCATCCATTATTAATGAAATCAGGACAGCTAGGTGATTAGCAAAAAGAGTGCTAGACCTGGAGACAGGAAAAAAATCATCTTCCTGAGTTCAAATCTGACCTCAGACACTTATAAGTTATGTAACCCTGAGCAAATCACTTCACCTGTTTTGTCTGTTTCCTTATCTGTAAAGTCAACAAGACAAAGAAATGGCAAATTACTCCAGTATCTTTGTCCAATAGAACCCAAATAGGATAAGGATGAATTAAATACAACTGAAATGACTGAACAACAACAATGAAATAAAAATATACCATAATACTTGGTTTCAAGAGCAAAGTCAAATATGGGGGAGAACAGCAAAAAAATATGATTAAAATGGTTCAGAAATAAGAAACAAGGGGGGGTGGCTAGGTGGCGCAGTGGATAGAGCACCGGCTCTGGTATCAGGAGTACCTGGGTTCAGATCCGACCTCAGACACTTAGTAATTACCTAGCTGTGGGACCTTGGGCAAGCCACTTAACCCCATTGCCTTGCAACCCCCCCCCCAAAAAAGAAAGAAATAAGAAAGAAGAGAGACAAAAGCTTTAAAAATAAATTGAAGACTCAGTCCTGTATATCATTAATATTTTCCCCAAAAAGAGAGGTATTGAATATAATGAACTCCAAATACTTTTACGAAAATGAAATCAAGTATATTCTAACATGTAGGAATATGAAAGTAATTTCTGAATCAGATTAACCCATCAATTTTCAAAGAAAACATCAAAATTACCTTCAAATTACAAGAAAGTATAGAAGTGAGAAGATATGAAATTGAGGCAACACTAACAATCTATTTACTTAAGTGCTGACTATGAAAAATCAGAAATGGATAAAAACATGTACTTATACCAATCATCACTATTTTCTGAGCAAGCTAAACCAATAGCAATGAAATGCCACAGCAAGGAGGTCAAAAAAAAAAGTATAGATATTGAATTAGCAAGGAAATTCTTGATTTTCTTTCTATGCAGAGACATGGCAGTCAAAGATAGTACTGATTTAGGCTAAAAGTCTTAGGAAGGAAAACAATGGAAGGTTATGAGCAGTTACTTCAAAAACAGTGAGAAGCTGTAGAGGGAGGAATTTATTAGAACACTATGCAAATGATCTAATTAAAAGTACTCAAAGAGAAACACATTTTCTGATAGTGTCTTGTTTAATTTTTTTTCTTGATCAGATACAATTGTTTATTTTTTTCCCCTTCATTTGTGGGGTCAGAGTGGGGAGATAGGGGAATAGCAATGGCCAGGACAAAAATAAAATAAAAGAGGGTCATTAAAAAAAACTCATTAGAAGCTGGAGGGAGTGTGGGAAAACTGGGACAACTAATGTCTTATTGATGGAGTTGTGAACTTATTCAACCTTTGGAAATAATGTCCAAAAGGCAATAAAACTGTGCATACTCTTTGACCCAGCAATACCACTATTAGATCTGTTTCCCAAAGAGATGACAAAAAATGCTTTAAAAAAAATCATATGTACAAAAATATTCATAGCCGCTCTTCATGGTGATAAGTAATTGGAAATTGAGGGGGATTGTCCATCAATAGGGGAATGGCTGAACAAATTGTAGTTCCATATGTGATGGAACACTATTGTTATTTAAGAAATATGAGGGATGGGATTTCAGAAAAGCCTGGAAGGATTTACATGAACTGATGCTGAGTGAAATGAGCAGAACCAGAACATTATACACACTAACAACATTGAGTGATGATCAGCTATGATGGACTTTTCAGCAATATAATAATCAAAGACAATTTTTCAAAGACTTGTGATAGAAAATATTACTCATATCCAAAGAAGGAACTGTAGAGTTTAAATACAGACCAAAGCTTACTATCTACAATTTTTAAAAGTTTTCTTATATATTGCTTTGGAGTTTTTTTTTCTCTCTCTAATTTTTTTCCCTTCAATTTGGATTTGATGCTTCTTTCACAACAAGATTAATATGAATCTCTGTTTAACATAATTATACACGTAAAGCTATGTTAGATTGTTTTCTGTCGGGGGGAAGAGGGGAAGAAAGAGAGAGAGAGGGAGAAAAATATAGAACTCAAAACTTTGCCAAAAAATGATTGATGCATGTTGTTAAAAAAACAAATAAAAATATTTTTTAAAAAACTCATTGGAGAGAACAGAAGGAAGCATAAAATAAACATAGTTATTTAATAACTTTTAAAGCTTTAAACTGTACTAAGACTTTTTTGGAACATTATCTGCAAAAGAAAAAGCATGCTATATATGATACAGATTTATCTCATATATATATTCTTCTTTTTCTGTTCTATTTTGTATATGGAAATTTTATTTCATTTAGTGTTTGTGAATTTTGAAATTATATATATATACTATATATATATAAAATTTTGAACATGACTATGATTGGATCTATGTGGTTATATGTGTGTATATATATCTATACATACATATATCTATTATATATGCATACATATATATATAAACATATATCCTTAGAGATCCAATTAGATTAAAAATCCATAAAAAAAAGTAATGTAATTCATTGGAAATCAATTTTTGAGTCAGAGGGCCTGATTTCAAATCCAGATTCTGCTTACCACCTATGTGATCTTAGGTTCCTCTGGATCTCAGTTTGTTCATCTGCTAAACTAGGAAACTGAATTTATAATCTTCAAAATAATTTAATATGAAAATAAAAAGAGAACAATAAACAAAAAAATGGAAAAACTCATTCAATATCTTTTTAACAAACTCTTTTCTCTAGAAATTCTAATCTCCCACCCCAATTCTTAAGAGTTCTGCATGAGGAAATGCAATTGCATTTAAAAGAAACAAATAGAAATGAACCACTAGAGCCAGCATAAACTTTCTCTGCATAAACTAAGATGTGATAACAATTTTGGGAGCCTTTCTCTACTTTCCCATCTTTACAAAATCTGCCTGAGACTAATCTATACATGCCTAAAGGACATCCTTGACAACAGTATGACAGACAGGCACTTGTCAATGATATGCTATTATATATACTTTTATAGTCACTCAAGAAAATGTAGAGAATAAAATATCCTATTGTGCTTACTATTTGTTGAATTTTTAAAAATCATTTGGTCAAGTAAAATATCACTTTAAAGTCTTTTATCTAACAAAGTTCTAGGTGATATCTAAAAATCATAAAAGATTTCTTGCAAGATGTGAAAATAAAAAGCACTTTGTCCTGTGGTCTTGTGGTTTAAAATTTCAAGCAAAGTATGTAAACTCATCAAAGGTATCTATCATTTCCATAAAGGATATATAGCACAAAATCCAAATGGAAAAGGAAGTTTCTATAGAAGGTGGGATCCTCCACATGTTCTTGTTTGTACATGATATTGTGCAGGCTGTACCAAATCCCAGAACATTTCAAATTCTTCTAATGAGATCCATAATCAATTATAACAGGTTGGCTTGTCTACACAGGGAAAAACAAGTGGATGGAAAATGTCGTTGTTGAGATTATGGCATGCAATTGGATGAATAACCCATAGGACTGGTCCATTTGTATGTGTTTGTGTGTGTGTGTGTGTGTGTGTGATTGTGTATCTTAGACAGATACTGAGGTTGGATAATGACCCAAATCCAGAACTGAATGGGAGAGCAGGCTCACTATATTTGAAAAACTGTACAATGTCTTTTAATATCTCAAACATCTCCTTGAAGCAAGTCTATCTTTTAGCATCAATATTTTTGTGATTGAGAGTCATGGAAAACCACTGCTTTAGAAGGAAGGGAACAAACATTTACTAAACATTTACTAGTATGGCTAGAGAATCTGTTAAGTGCTTTACAAATATTTTCTCATTTGATTCTCACAACAATCCTATGAAGAAAGGGCTATTTTTTACCGCTATTTTACAATTGAGAAAACTGAGGCAGACAAGTGTTAAGTGATTTGCCAATTAGTAAGTGTCTGCATCAGGATTTGAACTCAGTTCATGACTCCAGTCCTGTATTCTATCTACTGTACCATCCAAGAATTAAAGCTGAGGTTCTCTTAAAGAACAATGGTGAAGTATGTGGAGGGCATGAGTAAGCTAGAGCATACAGCAAAGAAGATTGTTCAGGGTAAGTGGCCTAGAGAAAACAAGGAAGTGGGTGCAGCATGTTGTGATAATAATCAATTAAATGCCCTTGTATTCCATTATTCACGTAATGTTAGGAGAGCTAAAGGAAGATTCTGAACATACTAGGTAGAACCCTTCCCTACTATGGAGACCTTATGGGAAGACAAATATGAAAGATGAAAAAGCATGGATGCTTTGCTTTCTGCACTATTGGAGGAAGTATCCACATATCCACATCAGTGAAATCACAATCTATTGACAGACTCCCTAGAGCATTAGTTGAAAGGTATTCATAGGTTCACTCAGAATCTCAGCACTCAGAATCTCAGTTTCTTCATTTGTCAAATGAGCGTGATAGTTCTCATAGTACTTATCTCTCAGGATTGTTCTGACGAAAACGTTCTATAAATGAGTTATTATTTTAATATTATCCCTCCACCCTTTCATTCTTCTGTGACTCCCTAGATAAGAGTTTGTTTCCTACACAGGACCAACCTGCACAGAAGACATGAATAATTATGGGAAAATATGATTGTTAAAAGTATGTTTACTTATCTTTAACATGATTATACTTGTATAACCTATTTCAAATTGCTTGCTGTCTTTGCGGGGGGAGAAATAGAGGGAGAGATGGGGAGAGAAAAATTTGGAACTCAAAATCTTACAAAAATGAATGTTGAAAACTATCTTTACATGTAATTAGAAAGAAATAAAATACTATTATGTGCAAAAAATTAAAACAAAATTTAAAAAAGAAGAAAAATGCCAAATTAATAACAATTTGGTCTATGGCAGATGAAAGGAAGTGATCATTTTGAATGTAGAATAGGAATCAGGCAAAATTTCTCAGAATTCATTGAAATAATGGAAGAAATCATATAGGCATTTAGTTTAAAAACAACTACTTTCCAAATGCTGGTTAAGCCCTATTAACACAAATTTCATCAAATTATCATGAAAATGTTCCCATAGATTTTGATTCAACAAACTATGAATGCAATAACAATGCGATTTCAAGGAAATGTTATTTGTACCATAAGGGACAATGAAGATGAGTAATTCAGAAAAACATGGAAAAACTTATATGAACTGACACAAAGCAAAAAAAACCAGAACCATAAAACCATATATATGGTAACTATAATATTGTAAATTAAAAGAATAATAAAGTGCTACTAAAAGGTTAAAAATGACTAACTTTGGTCCTGGAAAATAAAAGGATAAAATATATTTCCCTCCTCATGGTGACAAGGTATCAATACAGAATATTGCCTACACTATTGTGTTGCTCAGTTTTGCTGAAGTTTTCCATCACTTTTTCTTTTTTTAATGTATATCTAAATGATGTATAGACCGTATGAAGATCAAAGCCAAAATATAAGAAATAAACTAAAGAATCAAACAAAAAACAAACCTCTGCTAACTTACCCCCTACCTTGAAATCCTTCAATTAATCAAAAGATTTCCAAGCATCAGTCAATAGTCCATTTGTTTCGATCAATACTCAACATACCCAAAACCTATAATAACCAGAAAATTGGGATAGTCTCTTGGAGTCAGTTCTAATAGAGTTTCGTTTGTGATTTCTTTGAGCCAAAGCTCTGGAGTTTTTTTGTCATTGAGAATGGAATTTTGGCATGAGAAGTGGCTTCCCCTGGAGCTTTCTTTGTGTTGGTTTGAAAGGAAGGTCTTACTGATGTCAGAACCAGTTTTTGGTACAACTTCAGGAAGTCCAACAGAAGGAATAAGGTGAGAGGGATTTAGTCAGTTTGCTCCTTTGCTCCTCTCTTAGACCCTAGACCCAGCTGGAGGGGATATATTGTGTAAGCCCAAATGACATTTTCTAACTGCTGCTGTGCTTCAGATCTCTGTTCTTGCTCCAATCAATCAATCAATCAATCAAACAACATTTGTTAAACACCTACAATGTGCTGGATCCTCTTGAATAGAACACCCAGTAATTGAACTTCACCTGAATGATGGCCTTTACTTTCCAGATTTGTTGCTTTGAGTTATTTGCCTTCAACTAGAAGGAATCCCACTTTCTCCAAAGAGACTCTGACCAGCCAATGAATATGCCTCTGTTGTCTCTGTTGGGGATAAACTTTCTGTTCTGAGGTGATGGATTCTGTTTGCTTCAGTGCTCTGATTCCTACCCTTGCTGGCTAGGCTTTCATTGTTTTACTGTTTATTAGCCTGTCTTGCTGAGATTGGTTTCTTTCTTAGAGCCTCAGTTTCTTTCACTGTAAAATGAAAAGGTTTGACAAGATGATCTCATTTCAAATCTATTATCCTATGTGGGTCAGCTAGCTGTGGCTGGCACATCTCACTGCTGCTCCTATCTCATACCACCCATCTCATCCTAGGTCAGAAAAATAACACTTGAAAAAGTTGAAAATGTATTTAACTCTTTCGATGTTGGGAATAAACTAACATAAACAGCAACTATAATTGATTTGTATCTTGTGAAATTTGTATTTTGGCCCAAATTTGACACAAAATATTCAGACTTTGGACAAAATGGGGAAAAAAATCAGCACTGAAAGAGTTAAAGCACCCATTGGCTGTGTCTCTTGATCATTGACACAAGAAATAAAATATATAAAGTTTAATAGAGGTTCTAGGACATAGTAAGCAGTTAATAAATGCCTATCTTTCCCCCCTAGATGTTTCTAATATCAATCTCTTTCTGTCCATGAGTCTTCCTGGAGAACATAGTGCAAAGTTGCATGACTCTTCTGCAGATTATATCTGGGGTCTTCTCTCCAGTCTGTAAGACATTATCTAGCTAGCATTCTGCGGCAATCCTTCCTGAGAGACCAGCTTCTTGGGCTGGTGGAGAAAGGGATGAACTACATTTTAATGTCAGCCTTTTCCCACTTATTGAATTTTATGCTAGTGCTCCCCATCACCTTACTCTTTTCAGAGTCTCTGCTCAAACATCTTCAATTCCTTCAATTGATTTTCACACAAGTTTGGCTTGATATGGACAGACCACCCAGAAAAAGCAGCTGCTGGGATAGAATGTTGTGATTCAGTTGCTGAGGTGTGGAAGACACAGTAGCACCCTGTGACCTCCAGCATCACATTCATACTTCTCTTTTAATCATGTTACATGATTATCCAACAATTAACCCCACTTTCTAACTACCTCCATTTCTTATTGAATCAATTCAATTCTACATTTGTTAAGCATATTCAGGAGAATATAAATACCTTGAAGACAGGGACCATTTCATTAATGCCTGGCATAATAGATGATGATGATGATGATGATGATGATAATGATGATGGTGGTGGTGGTAACTAACATTTTTTAATTTTAATTTTACTTTTTTCCAATTTTATGTAAAGATAAATTTCAACATTCATTTTTTTGAATAATTTTGAGCTCTTCATTTTTCTACCTCCCTGCCTTTTCTCCACTCTCCCCATGACAGCCAGGAATCTGATAAAAATTATTCATATAAAAAATCAGGATAACTAAAATTTCTATTGTGCTTGCTACATGATAGGCACTCTGCTGAACACTTTAAAATTATTATTTTATTTGATCCTCACCCTTATGAAGTACTGTTATCATTTTACAAATGAGGAAATTGAGATAAACAGAGTTTAAGTCATTTGCCCAAAGTCATACAACTAAAGTGTCTGAAGCCAAATATGAACCCAGATCTTTCTGACTTTAGGACTAGTGCTCTTTACTTAATAAATGTGTGCTATACTGAGTTGAAGACTGAATAAAAATGAAAGAAGGTATAGAAAAACCTTGTTTTCCAGGTGCTACCATATTTGTAGACTGACTCCTCTTGTTGTGACATCATTCATATCTGATCTCTCTCTGCTCATTCAGCAGAGGCAAATTGGGACTTGTATACTTTGCTTTTCTCCTATATTTCCCTAATAATCAATTAAACCTTTTCAAATTAATTAAAATGATTTAAAAATTCAAACTGGTTAGATCCTGTTGTCACAATTCTCAATCATAAATTGCCAATTCCTTACCTATATGTCTTGTAATTTGGGGGGATCCAAATATGAATGAAATAATCTCTAATGACAAGAAGAGGGCAGACAAATGTACACATAGAATAATTATTTATGAAGAGAAGACATAAATACATATAAAATAGTTAAATACTAGGTCACTTGGGAGGTAGCACCCAATTGAAAGGATCAGAAAAAGTTTCACATAGAAGTAGGTGGTGGTTTAGCACTTTGTCTGGAAAGAGAATGAGAATTCTAGAAAGGATGGGCCAGGAGGGTCAGTCAGAATGCAAAGGTGGAGAGATAATAGATGGAATGGCATGTGGGAAAAAGGGAGAGATCAATTTTCCTGGATTGTGGAGTATTGGAGGAGGAGTAGCATCCAGTGAGACTGGACAGGAAAGACTTTATAACCTAAAAAGAAATCTACATCATAACCTAGAAGTGATAAGAGTAAATTAGAGTTCTCCCACTCGAAATCCACTATCTCTGCCTTTACTGACAAAATCTTGACAGCAATACCATTGCTCTTAGGTCACCAAGCAGGTACCATCAAAATCCACTTGACTATGAATGATCTTTATCTGTTCTGACCCATGATTCCAGATACAAATAAGCCTTTGCCCTGGTCCCTGGTGCTGCCCCATGCTCCTCTCTCTCCCCATCAAGAAACTCTAAAAGGCAATTCTCATGCACATCTGGATAGCATAGAAAATATACCATCTGGGGCAGCTTAGGTGGTGCATTAGATAGAGCACGGGCCCTGGAGTCAGAAGTACCTGAATTCAAATCCAACCTCAGACACTTAATAATTACCTAGCTGTGTGGCCTTGGGCAAGCAACTTAACCCCATTGCCTTGCAAAAAAAAAAAAAAACTTAAAAAAAAGAAAGAAAAAAAAAAAAGAAAATATACCTCCTTCCTTCAAGACCCAAATAAAGCATCACCTTTCATAAACTTTTCCTGAACTCCCTTCCCCAACTGCTACTTCTTTCTCCATTCAACTACCTTGTGTTTATATTTACAATTATTCTTCATGTACATGTTGTTTGCCCAATAGAATGGAAGCTCCCTGAAAACAGGGAGAGTACTTTTGTGTTTGCATCTCTAGTACCTAGCACATAATCAATGCTTGTTGATTGTGTTATAGTTGATATACTCCATAAATACATGTGCCTCAGAGATCAACATTTAGAGGAGGGAATCTAATCCAAACTCTCCATTTTATAGATGAATAAAGTTAAGGCCCAGGAAGCCAAAATGAATTGCCCAAGGTCATACAGGACCAAGAAACTTTCCACCTTTGTCCCCACCCCAACCCCCAGGCTTAGAAGTGTTTATTTGTTTCTGAGTAAAAGGCAAGATAATGACTATGACCTAAAAAAACCCTAAATGATTTGGCCCACTAACTACCTCAGAGACCATTTCCTCCCTAGCTCAATCACATCAATTAAAATCCTTTGTGATGCTCCTGCTGACAGATCTAAAACTCCTTTAAGGGAACTGGAGGCAGGGTGTTTTTCTTGGAGGCCACTTGCTTGGGGAATTTCTTGCTTACCCTGGTTTGGCAGGTCTGTTGACCTTCAGGGCAGTGTGAGACTCATCCCTTTCAATTATGAATCTATTGATCCTAACATGTGCTGATTTTGCTACATCTCTTTTATGGATTTTAATTACTGAGTTTTGGTTGGGACTCGATGGGTTGCCACTGAGCCCTGAGGTGATTCAATCACTAAGA
This sequence comes from Macrotis lagotis, assembly GCF_037893015.1. NCBI lineage: Eukaryota > Metazoa > Chordata > Mammalia > Peramelemorphia > Peramelidae > Macrotis > Macrotis lagotis. The sequence continues at coordinate 260,378,562 of NC_133666.1, forward strand.
CTTATAAATGTACATATGCTAATACACACACACACACACACACACATACACATACATATATATATATATATGTGTATACACACACACATATGAAGTTATCAATATATTTTGAAGCTGTAGAGTCGACACCCTTTATTGGAACCAGTCCAAAATTAAAAATGACTTTGGAAAAGACACAGACCATGAGAGAAGCAGCATTTCTTGGCTTTGGGTTCCAGGATCAGGGAGGTAAGAAAGTTCTCAAGAGCAGTCTTTGGAAGAAGCCCTACATGGATGACTATAGGAGTTGGTTGTAGCATTGTAGTACAACCTAACAGTCACTTACACAGATGGGGGCATATGATCAAGAGAACACTGGGCAGGGAACAGGTGGCACTTTCATTCTCTGGGAAAAGTACCAAGTTGTGAGATATAATCAGAAATAAATACATGCTACTATACTGGAATATGCAGGAAGAACTACATTTGAAGACTGTTGCTCTCATTGTGTTGGAAGACACCTTTCTTCAGCTGTATTCTTTTTTCCTGTTCTGTGAGTCTTGAGGTGTGTGTGTGTGTGTGTGTGTGTGTGTGTGTGTGTGTGTCTGTGTGTGTGTCTCTGTGTGTGTGTGTTTAGTCATTTATGAATGCCTATTTCTTCATGGCCACTTTGCAGGTTTTCTTGGCAAAGATACTGGAGTGTTTGCCAATCATTCTCCTGCTCATTTTCCAGACAAGAAAGCTAAGGCAAACAGGATTATATGACTTGTCTAAGGTCATACAACTAATAAATGTCTGAGGCTGCATTTGAACTCAGGTCTTGCTTCTTCCAAACACTCTATCCATTGAGCCACCTAATCTTGAGAGATAGCATAGTGTAACAACTGGAAATTAACCTCTGAACCAGGAAGTCCTGGGTTCAAGTTTGGCCTCTGACACACACTGGCAAACTAATCTAATCTCTCAGGGCTCTAATTGACTTAGTGTCAAACTCAAATAGAAACACTGTGGAAAGTATATTGACTTAGAGAACCACAAATTAACACTTTCTATGTTGTATTTTGTTTATTTTGTCCAACATTTCCCAATTACATTTCAATCTGATCTTGTACTTGGGAGTTCTGCAGGCCACTTGCCCCATGCTTCGGATGAGAGTTTGACACCTCTGTTCAAAACAAATGAGACTCTGGGTTGCAGGGAGGATGCTACCCACATGGATAGTGTTTCCTCATTTTGTGAGTTCTCTAGACCAGTGAAATTGAAGGTCTAGTTCCCATCCCTCTCACTTTATTGCATACTAAGGTAATAAGAGCCACTGGGAAGGAGAAAATCCTATAATCCTAAAGAGGGAAAGGAGCAGTCATAGTATCAACTCCTGGGGACAACTCTTCAGATCTGATAAAGATCTGGGCTGAGCTGCAGTTACTTCCATGCTACTTATCTGTCCCCTTAGAACATGCAATATGACAAGAAATAGGGCACAGTTGTACAAAGAAACCTGACTTGTTGTTTAAAAGGATGTTTTTTGGGGAATGGAAGTTACTGAACAAAGTATCAGTCCCAGTGCACTTGAAACAAAATCAACAAATATTTATTGTATCTAATATTTGCTAGGAACTATACTAAGTGCTAAAGATAAGACATCGGTAAAAATTCTTATCCTGAAGGAACTTATATTTCATCAGACAAAATAGTATATACAATTATATACATACAAAATGTATAAAAAAGAAATGTATATAAAGTAACATGAAAAGTCTCCCATTAGCATCTGGGGAGTTAAGAGAAGAACTAGAGATGCTCTTTTTTTCCCTATTTTTCTGTGGGACAGCTTAACACACACACACACCACCACCACCACCAAACACAAACAATACCATCACCAACAACAACCAAAATACTGTCCACGTCCCAGAGTCACATGGCACCCATCCTTGGCTTTGGGATACTTTTTTCTTCTCTATTTTTCCTTTCTCTAAATCTGTGGATTTTTTCTCCTTATCTTTCTGACCTTTCTTTGTGCTCTACAGCACTGATTTCATTCCCACTGCCTCCCATCCTGTCACAATATTATCTTTTTTTCTCTTTCTCTCTCAAATGCCACCATCCTCACTTCAAACTGGGCACATGTACCTTCTTGATAGACTTCTATTTTCTGCAGCTGGTTAGCTCAGTTGGTTCATGGACCCTGCAACATGAGTTCAGTCTCCCCCATGGCCGTTTGCTTTTCTCCATTCTAGCTACCAGCTGGCTGCCAGCTCACCCTTGCCAGCTGGCTTGCCACTTGGTCACATGAAGGAATAGATTCAAGAGCATGGATGCATGGACTGACAGAAAGCTTCAGTTGGACATCCAATTACAGATCTATACCCTCATAAGAACAGGTCACTATCTAAGGTAAACTGGTTTATAAAGGATAAGGCTCAAAAAGAGGTTTGAATGAGCTCACTCTTTTTGACAACATGGATGTTGATCTTTGGCAAGCATTTTTAAAATCATTTTTCTTTTTCATCATGCATTTTTACCCAAACAAAGTGGGAATTGTTAAAATAAAAGTTTATTTTTTATTAATTTTACAGCTTGAATTGGGCAGAGGAAAAACAAATAATAATTGGCATTCATATGGTATTTTGTGTATGTGCACACATATATGTTTTTAAATGTGTGTATGTATAGAGAGTGTTTCCAAAGTCTTAGTGCAGTATTAAGCTATTAATGTTTAAAACTGCACTGCCTTTTGGGAGACATACCATATGCATGTAGGCATACCTCAGAGATATTATGGGTTTGGGTCTAGACTACCACAATAAAACAAATACTGCAATAAAGCGAGTCATGTGAATTTTTTTGTTTCCCAGTGCATATAAAAGTTATATTTACATTATACTGTAGTCCATTAAGTGAGCAATAGAATCATGTGTAAAAAATGTACATACCTTAATTAAAAAATACTTTATTACTAAAAAATGCAAACCATCATTTGAACCTTCAGGGAGTCATAATCTTTTTGCTGGTCGAGGGTCTTGCCTCTATGTTGATGGCTACTGACTGATCAGGATGGTGACTGCTGAGGGTTGGGGTAATTGTGGTGATTTTTTAAAAATAAGATATATAATAAAATAAGATATGTCATATTGACTTAGTTATAAAATATACTGTTATGTTTTATTGTATTTCATTATTTTGTTAAGTGTTGCCCAATTACATTTTAATCTGGTTTTGGTCACATTCAGAGTATTCTAGCCATGTGTTTAACACCACTGCTCTAAGAAATTAAATCTATAAGTTGCAGAGACAATGCTAACTTGCCTTGTCAGGGAATCTCCTATATCAATGAAATTACAGGCTCAATTTTCATCTGGGAGACAAATACTATAAATATGATTACCATCAGCTCCATTTTGCAGAAAACAAAACTGAGACACATGGAGGTTAAGGGACATGTCAAAGATCACAGAGTTAATGAGAGTTAAAGGCAGGAATTTCTTCCTGACTCCCAGTTCAATATTTCATCCATTACAACATCTTGCTTAAACCAAAGAGAATAACTCAGACCTTGCCCAAATGATAAGTGGCAGTGAATTAGGGCTTAAGTGCCCTGGGTTTTTCTCTCTAGTTGTGTGACTTAAAGTAAAGTCATTCCAAGGATCTCAGTTTCCTCATATGTAAAAGGAGAAGTATTGACTATATGATCTTCCAAATCCTTTCCATCACTAATATCTAGGATGGTATTGGAATGGGCCTGATGCCACACACCAACATCTTGTTGGTTCAGGCTCAATAAGGAATAAACTGAAGTACTCATATGTTATTGATTAGCAAAAGGTTTATTTTACCCTATTATGATAAGAATATGGTGGCACTTAACTTCTATAACCATAGTGCCCATCATCTGCATAAGGAATTATGTCTGGTTGTCAGGGCACTATATGATGTGATCTTCACATATCTACCAAATGAGAGGGGCCCCAACGTCAGGTGTGTGGGACTTTTTAATGCCCTAAAGTAGGAGTAGGGAACATTTATTTCTGCCAAAAGTAATTAGGATATTTAATAACATCATTCATAGGCTACATTTGGTCAATGATTTAATTAATTCACCCCTAAAAGGCTATTAGATTTATTGAATTTTGAGTCCTGACTGCAGTTGCCTTGGCAATGTCAGACAAATATGGCCTGCTGGCTGGAGGTTCCTTGTCCCTGCCCTAAAGTGACCAAGAAACTGCATCAAGTTAGGTTAGAGGCCATCAGGTCCCATTGTCAATTTTATTGTCATTTAGGGGAAAAAAACAATCCTTGTTGCAAGGAAACAGGGTACTCTGGTCCTATCACAGCTAGATTCTATATTTCATTCTAGTGTCATTGCCTACCTGTCTTTCACAGGCATTGATGAAAAATACATATATTTCATAAGAACTAATAATTCTACCATTTTGTTTTCCTACTTGAGGAAAATCGCAAGTAATAATATTCTAATCATACAAACATATTTGTAGCAGCCCTTTTTTGCAGTGGCAAAGAACTGGAAACAAAATAGGTGTCTATCAATGGAGGGGTGATGAAGAGTCTGTGGAATAGGAATGCAAGGAATATTATTTACATAAAATAAGCCAATATAAAGCATATGAAACAATCAGAGAAACTTAGGAAGAGTAATATGAGCAAATACAGAAGAAATCAGAAGAATGACCTCTAAAATGACTACAACGATGTAAGGGAAAAACAACTTTGAAAGACATGAATTTTGATCAGTTTAGTGCACAATTTTAATATTGACTTCAAAGGACTAACAGTGAAGCTTTCCTCCCTATTCTCAGTAGAAGGGTGGGAAACTAGGTACACAAAGTTATAATATATTGGTTTATTTTATTTTTTCTTAATTCCACTTTTTTGTTACAAGGAAGAATTAGAAGAAGCAGAGTATTACTGTGAAGTGATGATGATGATAATATAAAAAAATCAATAAATTGTTTTTATTTTAAAAAGATATATAAGCTAAATAGTTCTCTTCAGTTGTGCTGTAGGGTCTCCTTGAACACCTACTGTGACTTCAAAAACAGTCTCTTACAATAGGGGCCTTAGGAAGTGATGATACTTTACTCCCTGTAACTGCAATACTGAGTGTTTCCACTTCCACAAAACATATGAAGTTATGGATACCTGTGAAAAAATACTATAAAAACCTAGATCTATGAACAAAGGCTGAGGATATTCCAAACTACCCTTGCTTTTTTAGTGACCACTGTCGCCTGAGTTCCTGACCTCAAAGAGTTTTTGTTGTTGTTCTGTCATTTCAGTCAGGTTTGGCTCTTTGTTGACCCCATTTGGGGGTTTTCTTGGCAAATAGTCTGGAGAAGTTGGCTATTTCTTTCTCCAGGTCATTTTACAGATGAGAAAACTGAGGCAAATCAGGTTGAATGATTTGCCCCAAATCACTCAGTTATTAGGTGTCTGAGGCCAGATTGAACTCAGGAAGATGAATCTTTCTGATTCCAGGTCTAGAACTCTTATCCACTGTGCTACCCAGTTGCCCCAAAGAGTTTGCAAACCTAATCTTTCTTCCTCCATAGGAACCATTATCTTTCCTCCATATCTATTTTTGCATCTAGCATAGTGTCCTTGAAAGATTAGTATCTTCTGGCTATATGTTCACAGCCTACGATATGTCCCAGGATACACTGACATGCTCTGGGTAATAGGGATAGTGGTATAAAAAAGTTGAAATTCACATGCAAGATAAGGAGAAATGAGAGAAAGGGAGAAGATAGTATTTAAATCTTCTTTTTCAATTTGTAGTGTCGTCTACCTCTTTCTAGCCAGTAATCTCTACTCAGGTCCAAGTTAACAAGTTATTTAGTTGGACGAGGGTCCCCAAATGGTACAGACAAATCAGAACAAGACTGAAGGTTAAAGTCCGATTGGATCTTTAAGGGTTTCATTTTGCTGCTCGATGAGATTATCTTCCAAAGAAATTATCTCTGTTGATAACAAATATCCTCAGCCCTCCAAAGAAGCTCACAAAAAAGGAATATGTTGCCAGACAGTGCATATCCCAGGACAGACATGAAGCCAAGCATAGCTATCATCAGACATGCTGGCATGAAAGCAAGAATGCAGCTGAATACTGTCTAGATGATGCATTCTAATAACCCTTTTCCCACATTGAGAGGAGGAGGGGGGCACAGAGAAGAATCCATTGCAGAAATTACCAGGGGTTTTTTTTTTGAGGATTTCATAAAGGAAGCTAGCCAGGAGACCACATAAGCTCCCTTCTGTATGCTTTATGTAAGGGAGGGGCTGAGGAGCATAAATTGACATAGAGTTGATTTGTACTGACCACCTGGGTAGCCATGAAAGAGTTTTGATTTTTTTAAAAATATGTTGCAAGTTACCAATAGCCTTGGTGGTAGCAGTAAGAGGGCTTAGCCATTCTCTTCATACTTCAACATTTTAAATGGCTATATTACTTGCCTGGACATTTCTTCTACTGGCCCAGAAAGAGATACCCTCACACCTGCAGGTACAACAAAAAATAAACAAACAAAACCCATCTATTTTAATTTTGTTAGTTTGTTAAGTATCTACATGCCAGACAATATACTAGGTGCTAGGACTATAAACATAAAAAATGGCAATCCCTGCCCTCAAAGCACTTATGTTCTAGTAGGGGAATATAACATATTCGTAGATAAGTTGTTGCTTTTGTTCTTTAGTCTTTTCAGTCCTGATAGACTATTTGTGACTCAATTTGTAGTTTTTCTTGGCAGAGATACTGGAGGGGTTTACCCTTTCATTCTCCAGTTCATTTTACAGATGAGGAAACCAAGACAAATAGGGCTAAAATGATTTGACACAACTAGTATCTGTTTGAGATCAGATTCTGAAGCAAGAAAATGAGTTTTCCTGACTCCAAATGACTATCTACTGTGCCACCTAGCAACTCACACAAATAAGTACATTTAGGATATAAACAAAGTAAGTACACAGTAAATAATTTGTACCCTGATAAACGGAGCAACCAGAAGGAGCAACCTTCTGGAAGAAGGCTAAAGGACCTAGGAGAAGAAAGTATTCCAAACATAAGGAGCATCCTGTGCAAAGGTATAGGTCATAGGAGATGAATTATCATGTATGAGGAGATGGATTACCATGTATATATGCAAGTTGGGCATTCTGGCTGAAGCATAAAAGGTTACATAGAGGAATAATGTGTGACCAGTCTAGAAAGCTAGGTTGGAGTGAGACTGGGAAGGATTTCAAATGCAAAATGGAGGGGGATTTTAATCTTAGAGGCAAGAAGGAGCCATTGAAGCTTCTTGAGAAATGGAAGTAACGTGGTCAGCATGTCTTTTAGGAATATCCATGTGGTAGCTATATGGAGGATGAATTGGAAGGGGGAAAAGTTTTAGTCTGAGAGCCCAATCAGAAGGCTAATACAATACTCCAGACTAAAATGGTTATGGTATTAGTAGAGAAAAGCTGCTGGATGAGAGAAATGTTAAGCAGATGGAATAACAGATTAGATTTGGGGGACCAGAAAGAGTAGAGTCCAGGATGACTCATAATTAAAGATACCCTCATTAAAAATAGAGAATTTAGGAGGAGACATAGGATTAGGGTGATAGATAATGTATGTGTTGAGTTTGAGATGCCTATAGACTATTCAGGTAGAAAAGAAGGTTTTTTTTTGTTGTTTTTTTAAGGTTTTTGCATGGCAAATGGGGTTAAGTGACTTGCCCAAGGCCACACAGTTAGGTAATCATTAAGTGTCTGAGGTCCGATTTGAATTCAGGTACTCCTGACTCCAGAGCTGGTGCTCTATCCACTGCACCACCTAGCTGCCCCATATAAAAGAAGTTTTGAAATTCAGGAGAAGAGTAAGAATTAAATATATAGATCTGGGATGCATTTGTATAGAGATGAAAGTTTATTCATTAAAATCTGATAAGATCTCCCAGAGACTATGGAGAGAATAAAGGACTAAGGATAAATCCCTAGAACACACCAATAGTTCAGGGACAGCATTTAGATTATGAATTTGCAAAATATTGTAAATGGATAATCCAGCAAGAAGGAAGAGAACCCTGAAAAAACATTGTTCTTTCACAGGGAGGAGAAAGAATTCAGAAAGAGGGCATGGCCAGTCACTTAATAAGCATTATTAAACTCATCCAAATAACAGACAAACTCAGCAACTGATGATTCAAAGAGAAAAATGAAAAAATATGCCCTTCAAAATGTCAAATATTGTGGATAAGTCAAGAAGTATGAGGACTGAAAAAAAGGTCAATGAATTTGACCCTAAAGACATCTTTAGTGACCTTGGAGAGAGCAGGTTCAAATGAGTGGTGAACATAGAAGGCAGATTTTAAAGGACTGAGAAGTGAGTGCAAATCAAGAAAATGGAGATAAGGAGTTTGGATAGTATTTTCAAGGGCATTGGCTAGGCAAAAGAGGAAATATATGGGATGGTAGCTTGAAGATGGCAAGGTCAAGTGGAGGTTTATTAAGAATGGGGGAGTTGGGGCGGCTAGGTGGAGCAGTGGATAGAGCACCGGCCCCGGAGTCAGGAGTATCTGAGTTCAAGTCCAGCCTCAGACACTTAATAATTACCTAGCTGTGTGGCCTTGGGCAAGCCACTTAACCGCATTGCCTTGCAAAAATCTAAAAAAAAAATGGGGGGGTTGCTTTTAGGCATCAAGGAATAGTCCCTGTATACATAAAAGTTAGAAATTAGAGTAATGAGGGGACAGATAAATGGACAAGATCCTAAAGGAGAAGGGAGAGAACAAGATCAATTAATTGACTGGCTGGCCTTTGCCTCCCCAGGGAATACCTTAAGACTTCCTAAAAGAATAGTCTTTCAGAGAACTATCCTGAGTTATCCAAGAATATGCTTTCTTCAACTAGCATTCCTATATACACATCTGTGCATGTACACATATACACACATACATCCACACACTTGGAGGCAGTTTTTAGTGATTGAAACAGCCTCCTACTATGATAATACTTCTTCCAGGGATATATTCCTTTATGGCTTCTATTTACTATACTGGATAGTTGTCCCTTCATAAAGAAAAAGAATTAAGAGATATTAGGAAACCAAATAATCTTATCGCTCACATGACTCAGTACAAATAAAGGATGCTCATGCACATCATGTCTTTTTTTTTTTTTTGCTAAGGCAATCCTTTCCCTTACAGACAGTCTGGCAATGACTTCTTCTCTCCTTTAGTCCCTCTCCAGCCCCCTGCCAGTCTAGTCTTCTCTGTATTCCTGAATGTGAGTGGTTCCCTAGAGAGCCCCATGATTGTGCAGCCCTCCCCCTGGGGAACCAAGTGCAAAAACTGTGAGTAGCCTCACTCCTTTCTGGGGGTTCATATCTCCTTTTAAAAGCCTGATTCAGCCCTTGAAAAAAGTGCAACCATGCAAACTTCCAATGTAGCATCATTGCTGCTGCAGCACCAAAAATGAGAGGTTTAGTCAATTCCAAAACAAAGTTCCAAGTCAAAAAAGAACTAGGATCCAGGACAAAACAAATTCACACACTGTCAAAAGAGTTTCCACTTTGTAAAAGAGACATTGGGGGAGAGCTAAACACTCTTCTTGTGGCAGATCTGGGCAATCCAATATTTGCACATATATGTATAGATGCTTATTCATTCATAAATATACACAAATACATATATACATGCTATATAGAACATATAAATCTGAAACTCTATATACTCACATATATATGAATAGAAAGAGAATGAGAGGAGGAGGAAGGGAAGAAAGGAGAGTCAGAGATAAAGAGAGGGAGGAGGGGCGACTAGGTGGCGCAGTGGATAGAGCACTGGCCCTGGAGTCAGGAGTACCTGGGTTCAAATCCTGTCTCAGACACTTAATGATTACTTAGCTGTGTGGCCTTGGGCAAGACACTTAACCCCATTTGCCTTGCAAAAAAAAAAAAAACCCTAAAAAAAAGAGAGGGAGGAATGAGATAAGAAATAGAGAGGAAAGAGATAGAGGGAGAGAGAATATGAATTCATTTCCTCTCTGCCTATCATTTCTATTCCCTATGAATTCAATTTTCCTATGAATCTTTATGGGAAAATTCTGAGAGAAAAGGGATGTTTTTTGTGTTCTTTCCATCTTTACAGATGGATAAGTGAGGGTAGAGATGACTTTAGTAGATATAGAAAGAATCCAAGGTCATTTTCATGCCTTCTCATTGAAGTAGGAATTCAGTGGATCTTCCTTCTTGTAAGGGGTATTTGACAAAGGTACACAAGTACTAAATATCTAGGTGTAGTTTTAGTGAAAAAAAATTTCATGGAACTGTTACAGGGCAGACACTTTTAAGAGTGTGGGTCAGGGGAGAATAATAAAGGTGAAGAGTTACCTAAGATCTTCTAAAAGCTCCTTTTCTAGAGAAAAGCACCTAGCTGCTATGTAAGTTGAATCACCCTGAAAGCTTCAAGTTCATTTACATATCTTTCTTGAGTGGTTTAACCTCGTTCTTCCTCAGATGATGTATTTGTTAAATTCTGCAGACATTTGATTCTGTGTGTCATGATGGTACTTGAAGCCTATTTCTGGTTAGATAGAATAGCCTTTGAAATTTTCTCTCATACACTCTACTCAGAGTGTGTACAATAAGGAAATTCATTTCCTTCTCTACAAGAAAAGTTAATGATCATTTTCCATTATATTAAAATATTACCCATTGTTATGACTTCAGTTTAATGTTGCTGCAGAAATCACTGTGCTCTGTCTGTACGGTTTAACTGTGTGCAGTGGTTCAGGTTCCCTTGTGTTATTTTCAGAATTTCTCCAAGAAAAAAAAAATGATCTGTTTAAGATGAGTTATGAAAAAAATGGCAAATCTCACCATTTCTTGGGAATTATTAGGTAATTATATTCTTAAATTCATTTTTTACTGGGAAAAACATCTGAGTTCTCACTGTGTTTGTCTACTGAATTCAATTATAAAATGCCATTGTAAACCTCCAAATCAGCAACATGAACTTCATTTCCAAAAATGAGGTGAAGACACTAAAGCGTTAGGACAAATGTTTCTTTTGGAAGCAATGGAATACAGAATTATAGAACTGTTTTATAATAACATCTACAGTATTTTATATATATATATATATATATATATATATAATTTCCTTCCCACATCAGGGGAAGGAATTCTTGCTAGCATCCAAGAATAGGGAAATAAAGCAAGGACCAGAAAGTAGGAAGACTGAGAACCCAAGCTGGTTGCAGAGGATTCAAAATCTCTAATTGAGTTTTTTCTCCCTATTTATAATGGATTCAAGGTCATTAGGACCAAGAGTCTAACTGTCTGGTAAAGTCCCCAGTAGGAACAAAGAGATGAAAGCGACATGAAAGGTGTGTGTCATATGGTGGAGTGAGACCATGATCCAGTAGGGAGAGGAGAGAGAGGGAACTTGAAGAGAACCATTCAAACAAATCACCTAAAGTCAATCAAGCAGCAGGTCTGAAAGAAATAGAATATATTCAGTCTCTCATTTCTATTACCCTTTCATTTGGTTTTGTCTGTGGAAGAACTCACTGAATTTTCTGGGGACTGATGCTTTATACTCTTAACCTTGAGATAGGAAGAGAAGGAAGAGGAAAAACTTAGGAAAAGGAGGGGCAATAGCACTGGGTTAACTGCAAATGTCAATGATCAGGTTTCATTTTGGGTGGCCTAGTTATTTTTTAGAATATTTATTTCCAGAAAGTCTAATGCTTAGCAGGATCTCTCTCTTTCTAAGCCTTCACTTTCTACCAATGAGGAGAGTCTTGTGCAAATGGAACTGAGAAGAGGTTTTACATACAATCAACACATACACACACACACACACACACACACACACACACACACACACACAAACAACACAAACCATACATAATGTATTTGTATGAAGTATTTGTATTTGTATTGGCACAAATATTTTCATGTACATTATGAACTGTTTATGCAATGTATTGCTATCCATGTAAAACTAAGATATCTATACATATATACATCAATAGAATATAAATTTATTGGGAGCAAGGATAAGTTCATGTTCCTCTTTACTTCACCTGCAACAAATACAATGACTGGTATTCAATAGGTCCTTAATAAATGCATTTTTACTTTCCATGAAGCTATGAATAATATGATAGTGGCTATTATCCCGAAAACTAAGATTAGTGGAAAATATACTTTAAAGGCTGAATTTCTAGAATATTACCATTTCTTTTTTTAATTCTGGGCTGTTGCAATGAAGTTGTTAGTAGAGTGGGTATGCATAGTGACTAATGATACCATAAGGTGGTATTTTGGTTTCTATTTTTGTTTTTATTATGATAAAAGTATTATGAAAGAGTATGGCAGATCCTTTCCCTGTACATCACAAAAAAGAAAAAAAACAGGCCTACAGGCAGTAAGACATCTTTCTTTTGCATTTACCCTGGTCACAATTTCTAACTGTTCATTTTCTCAAGTATATCAATTGGTATCCAATCAAGAATGCAATTTAAAAAAAATTTGTATCAAAGAAATGAATTCTCTCAACATTTGTCTCACCTAGGTCACTAACGGCCATGGAGAACAGAAATAATAACTTGGCTTTAGTAGATAATACAGAGGTAATCCAGGGCAATCCAGGCCATCCTGGGAAAAAAAAAGAGTTCCACTGATGTTTACTCACCTAGATACCTTGAAAACTATCTACTTTTTTTAAACCATGATGTAAGTCCAAGTGTCCTTATCACATTCCCTCATTCTCTTCCTCCTCCAGCCCAGTTAAACTTGCATACCCTTCCCTAAGACTTCACATACCAGATGGCATTCCATTATATGATGAAAACTCCAAATGAGAGTGTGAACGTCAATTCTGAGTGTGAGGGCACTCAAGCTATGCAAGTTTTTTCAACTCATTTAATTTGCCAGAAATGTAAAGAGATGTGTCTAAATGAATGGATGCACACACACACACACACACACACACACACACACACACACACACACACCCACACACAGAGTTTTCTTCAAGAGGCTGTTTACTCATTTCAGAAACCACAGAGCCTTGAACTCAGTGCTGGGTGTGATGTTCAGTCTTTGAGATGAAAGAGTCATCACGTGCCTATGTTTTTTGTTTTTTTTTTTCCCTAAGACACTAAGAACACATTGTTTCTGATTTGCTTTCAGAATTTGTCAGGTGAATCCAGAATTCAACTTGTCTACTCTGTGACTAGACAGTCCCTCAGGTAAATTTGTACCAGAGTAGAATTCTAGTGGATATAGTATTTGAATACTATAACATGCTCACCACCTGGCAGATTATCTTATTTGGATCTGGCTTTGTTTAGGAAATGTGCTTATTGTGACGTCTGGCAAATCTCATTTGAAAACTGGAGATTTACAAGCTGTCCTCTGGTTCCTCTCCACAGTCTCTTAAGGCCACAACCCTAAAACATCAGTCATTGAACATGTTCAGTGTCAAACTGTGAAACTCTGCTTTTTAAGAACATTTCATAATGCAATCTTTGAAAAGGCACCAGGAAGGCCTGCTTCTGCCTCCCACCAGAAGGTCACATGCTCAGATTCAGTGGAAAGAGGGGGACTAATCGCATTCTGGGTAGAAGAGTACATGCAGTTGGAGATGACACGATCATTTGCACTGGATATAAAAATGAAGGACCATTAATTTTATAGCATTAATTGAAGAGCAGAAGTGTTAGACCTCTATAATTATCTCTAGTGAATACATTATACAGAGATCCTCACGAATAAAGCGTGGTGTGTGTGTGTGTGTGTGTGTGTGTGTGCATCTGTCTCTGTAGGTACCCATGGCAAAGTGAAGGTTCAATTTTATCCCCATAAAAATGCATGGAATAAGTCAGAGTAATTATTCCTTTTTAAAAAAATTAAGAGTGTGAAGTTGAAAGTTAAATTCTTAGGACAAAATTCCTTCTTGTGTGTGCAAACAAAGTGTGGGAGAGTAATGCAAATTTGGGGCTTTCTGGAATGGCAATTATCATCGGCAACATCACTGTCATTGTGGCTTTCCCTGCCTAGAGGGAGGAGTTCCTAGAACTTATGCCTTGTTACAGAACTACTGAATTTGGGGATGTAGAAAAAAACAAAAATAAAAAACATCTTTCAGCAGGACCAGCTCTAAGCCGAGCTTCAGAATTGGGAAAAGCAATCTTGGATTCTCCCCTCAAAGTAAGCCCCCACTACTCTCATTTGAACTCTTGGTTGCTCAAGACTATTCACTACAGTTCCCCCACCAGGACCAAATAATCCCTTGTGCTCCATCCAGACTTTGCCTACTGCTCTCGCATTTAAAATACATCTTTTCCTTCCCAATTTCTCAGGGGGAACCTCTGCTAGATGATGGTAGGTTTGAGCACAGACTATGAGGCCACTTTTCAGAATGTCATTTCTTAGATGAGTAATATAAAATACAAAGAATTACAAAGTAAAACAATTCTATTGAAAGAATTTTTAAAATGGAAAAGAAATAACATATCCATGAACCTCAGATTAAGAAGCTGTATTCTAGGGCAGCTAGGTGGTATAATGGATAAAGCACTGGCCCTGGAGTCAGGAGGACCTGAGTTCAAATTTAGACTCAAACACTTAATAATTACTTAACTGTCTGACCTTGGACAAATCACTTAATCCCATTGCCTTGCAAAAAACAAAAACAAAAAAAGAAGTTGTATTTTAGAAGATTCATCAATTAATCAAAAACTTTCATTAATGTACTTGGTATGTGACGATTACATTATTTTGAAAAAAACAGCAAACACACATATGAAACATAAAATATAATCAAAGCAAGTTCAATGTAACTTCAGCAGGAAGGACTAACTGCTTGAGGAAAAGACCTTCAAGATAGGTCTTAGGTAGCAGGTTATATTTGAATTGAGCTTTAATGAAGCTAGGCCAAGGAAGAGTTCATGTGCAAAAGTATGGAAATGGGATATGGGATCATAGAATCATCAAGTCAGATCAACAGTCTTTTTTAACCAACTACTATATGCCTACTGTTCCAGAAATACAAATAAAAACAGAAAAAAAAACAGTCCTAAATACAAAGGAGCTTATAGCCTGATAAGGGATTCCAGGAATGTAATGAGATCTTTGGTTTTTTGCAAGGCAATGGAGTTAAGTGACTTGCCCAAGGTCACACAGCTAGATAACTATTAAATGTCTGAGGTTGAATTCGAACTCAGGTTCTCCTGACTCCAGGGTTGGTACTCTATCCACTGTACCATCTAGCTGCCCCTATAATTAGATCCTAATAAATGTTTATTCACTAAAGGTGAATTTTGTATAATAAATATGGAAAGATAAATTGGAGTCAGATTGTAATGGGCTTTCATTATCAAATAGAGAATTTACAATTTTTCCTGATAATACTAGGATACTATTGGAGTTTAATGAATAGAGGGATGATATGGTCAGACCAGTACTTTAGGAATGAATGTCTGTTAATGTGATCAATACCTCAAGAGTCCCTAATCTTAGGGATTGCAAACTGGTATCTCAAGAAACGTGATGAAAAGTTCATAATTAAATAATCAAATAATCCTGGAGTATAAAGGAAACTTAGAAATCTACTTTTCCACTTGAAGCACAAATTCCTTCTATCTCACCAAGTTGTCACCCAACATTTACTTGAACAATCCAATTCAAAGGAACTCACTGTTTTCTACTGCAGACCATTCAATGTTTATACAGTTCTGATAATTACCGGTCATTCCTCATTTTGAATAAAAATGTACCTTCTTGTATTTTCCCTCAATGATCCTACATACATCACCTATGACCAAGAAGAAATCTATTATCTTGACCACATAATAACTGTTTAGACATTTTATTTTAACACAGATGTCAAGTTCCACTTAGGTGTTTTCTTCTTCCACTTAGGTGTTTTCTTCTTCAGATTAAACATCTCCCAATTTTTTCAGTGTCCTCATATGGCAATTTCAAGTCTGTTTATTATTCTAATGAATAATCTCATTATGTTCCTCTATCTACAATCCTAAAGATGTGACTCTCTGAACTGTACTCAAAATTCTATGTATACTCTGCCTAGGGCAGAGTGCAATGGGACTTCTTGCCCTGGAATTCTAAGTCACATCATGATACACTGTGGTTAGATGAATGAGAAGTTAGCCATGGAGTCAAAAAACTTGCTCTGACACTGATAAGCTGTATGGTTGTGGGTCAGACACTTAACCTGGATGAGTTAAGGTGCCCTTTAATACTTATCTACAGTCACAGAGATTTAGGCAGAAGTCATAGGTCCTTTGTGTATTTGAGTAAGACTTCATAAACTTTTTAACCTACTATGTCATACCATATTAAGCTTGGAGTCTTTAAATAAAGAGAAAAAAGTATTTTTCATATAAACTGTTTTCTAATCTCATGTCCCCATGTTCTGTATGATTTATATTTTAACATGTTCTAGACATTCTTACAATAAATTTTGATATCTTTTGTTTTTACAGCTTATAAATTTCTTCTTGTGCACATCTTTAAAACGAGCAATCCTATGTACCAGAATTTCTTTAAGAAAAGGAAAAAATCAGCAAAACCACCAATATATCAAACATATCTGAAAATATATATAATTTCCCACCTCATAGTCCTTCTACTTCTGCAAAGTAGTAAGGGAGATATCTTCTCATTATGCTTCTTTGGGACTGTGCTTGTTCTTATCATTCTGCAACATTTACTTTGTTTTGGGGTTTTTTTTGAGGTTTTTGCAAGACAAATGGGGTTAAGAGGCTTACCCTAGGTAATTATTAAGTGTCTGAGGTCAGATTTGAACTCAAGTACTCCTGACTCCAGGGCAGGTGCTCCATCTACTGTACCCACCTAGCGGCCCCAATCTTTACTTTTGATTGTTATTCTTTCCCTTTATATATATTGTGTACTTTTCTTGACTCTGCTTATTTCACTCTGTCTTGGTTCATGTAAGTCTTTCCTGATTTTTTATATCCATCTTATTTGTTTTGGGTTTTCTTTAATAGCATGACAACATTTTTGTATACTACAATTTATTTAGGTTTTCCTAATCTATGAGTTTGAAATTTGTTTGCAATTTTTTGCTACAACAAAAAGTACTGTTATAAATATTTTGGTGTATATGGAGACTTTCTGCTCATCAGTAACCCCTTTGGTCCATTGTTCTAGACTACCAAAATATTTGGAAGAATCTTAATTCTGTCACCTAATACATTAGATATAACTCCTCACTTGATGTGAAGTGCAAATCTGATAAGCATTCCATTTGTATCTTCATCACTAGACTGTTACTGGAATGAAGTGAGGCAATAGACACAGAGTACTTTGTAAATCCTAAAATGTCAATGTAAGCTATTGTTATTGTTGCTGTATTTGCAAATAAAATTTTAAAATGTTGAACAAACAAGTCACGAGTCAACATTCTTAGTTGTTCAGCCCATTCTGAGTTTCCTTCCTATACTATGACGCAGAGTATAGATGTCTCCATCTTTTCCCCTAGATTATAGTGAGAGAATTTGTCAAATTCCTTGCCAAAATGCAGGTATATTATGTCTATAGCTTAGTGCAATAAACCCATCAATAAAGAAAATGAAGTCTGGTATGAACTGTACTTAATAAGCCCAAGATGGTTCCTAATTATCTTAACTTCCATTTTTAAGTTATCACTTCCTATTCAGTAATTTATTTTTAGACTTTGGTCAGGAATTGAGGTAAAGATTGCCAATCTTTAATTTGCAAGAACATGCCTGCTCCAAACTCTCTGTCAGTTATGTAGTTGGGATGAAGAATGGGGAGAAAAAGACTGAAGGAGGAACCTATTCAAGACCAACTTCTTGATAGCCATAAGAAGTGGTCTAACAAAGCATCTGCAATGAGAATAACTCCCTTTATTAGCCTCTGAAGGATTGTCATGAGGAAAAGGGATTAAACTAGTTCTCTTAGAAAAACTAGAAGCAATTGATGGGGGTTTTAGAGAGACATATTTATACCAAATAGAAATAAAATTTTCCTAGCTAGTTGTTCAGTTGCTTTTCAGTTGTGTCCAATTCTTCATGACCCATTTAAAGTTTTCTTGGCAAACTTTCTGAAGTAATTTTCTATTTCCTTCTTCTGGCTCATTTTACAGAGGAGGAAACTGGGGCAAACAGGGATAAGTACTTGCCTATGGTCACACAACTAGTAAGTATCTAAGGCCAAATTTGAACTCAGGAAGATGAATCTTCCTATTCCAAGTCCAACACTCCATCCACTTGGTCACCTAATTGCCTCTTAGAGCTGTCCAAAAGTGATTTGGATGTGTCACTTTGGAAGACAGTAGATGCATTCACTAGAAGTCTTCATGTAATTTTTTAATTCTCCCAGGGATAGATATATCAAGAGAATCAGCAACTCAAGTGAAGTAGCAACTGATAATCACATCATTGCTTCTTTCTCAGTCTTGATTCTCAGCTCTTCTACTTTCTTTGAGTGTCTAGGTGAAATAGCACTGAGCCAGGAGTCAGGAAGACTTTATCTTTCTGAGTTCAAATCCAGACTCAGTCTCTTACTAGCTGTGAGACTCTGGCAAGACACTTAACAATATTTACCTCAGTTTCTTCAACTGTAAAATAAACTGGAGAAGGGAATGGCAAACCACTGCAATATCTCTGCCAAATATATTCTAAAAATAGGGTCACAAAGAGTCAGCCACACCTAAAAATGACCACATAACAACCTGCTATTTGTCACTTGTGTGAAATTACCTCCATGAGTGCAAGTTTCTTCATTTGCAATGTCGGGGGTTAAATTTGATGGTCTCCAAAATAATATAATACTATTTAAACTAGGAACATATTAGAAGAGCAAGTTTTGACAGAGAAAATGTTTCAGTCAGTACTTAATAACAACAATTCACATTTATATTACCCTTTAAGACTTACAGAAAACATGAAAAGGATATCATGCTTCCCACTTGACTTAGTAAGTCCCCAAATTTCCTGACATAAGACCCACACAACATGGCAGGTAAAAGAAAGTCTAGAGCTTAGATAATCTTGTGCATAAAGGGACATTAAAGAAGCTGTGCTTTGTCCAGAAAACTTAAGAGTGATCTATTAAGGGAAAACCCATCTGTTTGGGGACACAATATTTGTTTGGAATCTACAGGATGCCACATACCCAATGCCGGAACTCTGACTGTGAAGCCCCATTCTACAGACAAATTGTTTCTGCCCCTTATGGCAGCCTAGTGGGATGCATTTTCATATATTGGGACTACTCCCTCAATTGGTTTGGACCTTCTCAGCTGCTAACAGGTTTGCAAGTTCAAATTCATTGCAAATAAGTCTTATATGGATGGTGTGCCAAGTACTAGGAACAATATACTCCACAAAACTGCAGGGTAGATTTTTCCTTTTAAGACTCCAAGATGTTGTTTTAAAAGACCTTGAGTTCTCTTGCCTAAATGAAATCTTAGCAAACAAGTATCATTCTTTACTTCAGGTGTAGTGAAGCTTTTTTCTACCAATGGCAATTTGGATATTTATAACATCATTCACAGGCTATATTTGGTCAAACATTTAATTAATTCATCCCTAAAAAGCTACTAAATTTATTGAATTTTGAGTCCTATCTGAGGTTGCCTTGGCAATACCAGACTAATGCAGCCCAAAAGCCTGAGTTTCTCACCCCTGCTCCACATCAATCCTCTTTTATATTCCACTCATTTGGAAAGGTAGTGTTATGGCTGCAACATTCAAAACAGCTTATAACAAGTATGTTAAAAGTTAATGAGAGATATTCATAAAAATGGATCAGTTTCCTAAGACATCACCTAATGTTATTGAACTGGAAGAGATCTCATTTTCCATAGGTAGTATTTTCCAAATGATAAACTGCTTCCCAACAATTCAACTATATATATTATTTTTCTTTTATGGATAATTTTAATTGATTTAATTTTAATTGATATATATATACTCAATATTTTTATTGACATTATATGAGGCGTTATTTGCTTTGCATTTTTTTCTTCGTGTTAAGATTCTGTTCTGAATGGTAAGTTGAGAGAGCCCCATCTCTTTTTTGACCACATGAATGCTCACTAATTCAGTTTCTGGTTCTGAGTTTTGCCCTTTATATAATGGAATGAGATCTGAGTGAATTTAAGGCTCCATTAGTTCACTGAAATATTGAACATTAAACATGAAAGGGACTTGATTTCATCCAAACTCACTGATATACACCCCCCAATTGAAAATGAGGCAATGGAGACCCTGAGATGTAATGTGATTCCCAAGGCCACATGCACACATCTTTCTCTCTATAGATAGATAGACTGACATATTTGTGTGTGTATCTATATACATATATACAGTCATACATAACTGTATACATATACACACGTGTATATTATATATATTATATATAATATATATGTACAGACATATGCACATATATATTATGAGAGGGTAACAACTAACTTCCAAAGAAGGCTACTGACTTGCCATAGACTTATTATTCAGAGGCACTCTGAGCTAGAATTTCCTTTTCTCCTAACTCCCCCTGGATGATTTCCCATTTTTCCTTTGAATTAATTGGTTATAGGTGCCCCACTTCCAAATTCTCAGAGAATCTATTCATTTTCTTTTTTCTTTCTTTTTTTTTCCTTTTGGCTGGTGAGAGGAGGAAATTATTTTTACTGTTTGTTATCTTGTTCATTAACTGTCTTCTTGGGCCACCCTCATTAGGCAAAAATCCCCTGATTTTTCAGTACAGCAGAGGATCCTTTTGGGAAACTCTTATTCAGGACGGAGCCTTTGGGGGCAGAGTCCTGAATGTCTCTAACTACTTGAATGTGTCATTCTCAATACCCTGCCTCTGGCAACTGTGTCTACCAGGAGTTCTGCATAGCTTTGTGCCAGCACAAACAGTAGCTACTTGGGAAGGGAGTCAGGAAGAGCCTCGAGGGGTAGAATCCCAAGGCTAAGTTCTCTCTGCAGGGACTTGTCTACACTCCAGCTTCATCACTTCCTCAATTTTCCTTTATAGGCCCAAGAAGTAGTTTCTCCCAGAAGACCTTCCTCATAAATATGTCACAAAAATTTCAAAATTGACTGTTCCAATTGGTTCACATGATGGGAAAATAGGAGGAAGTTATCATAATATGAAGGATGAAGGTCAGAATACTACCCTAAACAATATTATAGATGCTGGTCCTCCTGGGGGGACACACTCAGGTTAGTCCCATTGGTTCACCAAGTTGGGAAGAAATTCTGGGTTCCTATGGGGAAGGGGGAACATTGATAATTTAATGAAGAGATACATTCAAGTCAGCCCCAATGTCCTACAATGAAGAGGAAGATGGTACCTTATTGTGGGTTCACTGCCATTCCTGATAAGTTGGCAGGATGGACGATGAGAAGTGGACTTGAAGGGGTCCTATAGTATACAGGCAGGACATGAGGACTCCAAGCCTTAGTTGAGAGGAGAGGAAACAAAAGATCATTTTGGAGGACTGACCAGTTGTGATGTGCAGGTTGGCAGCCCTGATTCATTCTCCTCTAAAGTTCATAATGAATAGACTGGTAGAGGATAAGATATAAAGTTACCTACTTTGGGGACAGAGCCAAGATGGTGAAGTAGAGGCAGGAAATCCCAGAAACTTTCCCCAGAACACTTCAAATACTTTAAAATTGAGACTAACCAAATTCTAGGGCAAAATCCATAGAAAGACTGAGTGAAAAAATTTTCCTGCCCAAGACAACTTGGAAGATCCAAGGGAAAGATCTGTTCCACTGGAGTTGGACAGGACTGTAGCAAAACCCGCACTGCACATGCCACTGTAGCAAACCAATTCTAACTATCCAGGAACAGGCCATGGGGCACCCAGGTCCCTGGGGGCTCTTGGGTCCATGGCAGTGGGTTAGTTTCCAGACCCCTTAACCCAGGGATTGCCAATGACAACTTGGAAGGTCAGTGGGAAAACTCTGCTCCACCAGAGTGAGCACAGAGCCCAGGTCAGTGCAGGCATCAGTGCAGCCCTGCCCAGGAACTTGCAAGAACTACTCAGAAGCTGCTTCCAGAGTGCTCAACCCATGAGTGATAAATGGATCAGAGGAGATTGCAGAGGTCTCTCAACTATCCCTGGGGCAGGACTCTGTTGCTTTACCCATACTCAAATAGATCCAAGTCTCAGACTGGGACCCCACATTGCCATAGTAGAACATGGACTCTCCTAGGGCAGAGAGGAGTGCTTCTAGTCATCCCTAGACTAGGGCACAGGCCTGGAGAGCAGTCAGAGTCTCTTATAAAACCTTGAAGGAATTAAGGTCCCTGAAGAGGGAAGAGTCCCCAAAACCCTCAAAAGCTTGAGAAAGTGTGTCCTCCACCCTAGAAGCAGAGCCTCACATTAACAAAGAGTTCAAAATCAGGTCATAGACTTGGGAAATGAGCAAACAACAGAAGAGAAAGAAATCCAATCATAGACAATTACTTTGGTCTCATGGAAGTTCAAAATGAATACTTGGAAGATGGCAAAGTTCAAGTTTCTGTATCCAAAGCCTCCAAGAAATCTATAAATTGTTCTCAGGTTATGGAAGAGTTCAGAAAAGATTTTGAAAAATCAAGTAAGGTAGAGGAAAAATTGGGAAGAGAAATGAGAATGATGCAGGAAAATCATGAAAACCAAGTCAGCAGAGCAGAGCCAAGATGGTGATATGAAGACAGAAATTCCTGGAAACTCATTTCTCCCCAAAATGCCAAAAGCCATCAAAGTATGACTCTAGCCAAAATCTAGAGGGGCAGAACCCACAGAAAGACTGAATGATACAATTTCCCAGTCCAAGACAACTTACAAGTTCCACAGGAAAGGTCTGTTCCATTGGGACTGGGGGTTGGAAAAAGCCACAGTGCAGCTGTAGCACAGCCAGGCTGGGCACCTGGGTCTGTGGAAAAGGGGGTGGTTTCCAGATCACTTGGCACAGGGATCATTAGGGACAGCTGGAAGGGGTGATAACAGAACTCTGCCACACCAGAGTGAGTGTGGAAGAGAGCTCTGGCCTCAGAGCAGCCCTGTGGTGAGAACCTGCAGTGGAAGCCAGCAGAGCTACCCAGCATGTCCAGAGCTCTCAGCCCATAGACAATAAGGGTGTTGGAGGAGACTACAGAAATCTCTCTGCTCTCCCTGGGGCAACTGAGTTGCTTGCCCACACTCAGATCCAGGTTGCAGTTTGGACTTCCACACTACCATAGTTGAGCAGGGACCATCCTCACAGCTCCAGGGCAGAGGGGAGGGCCTGAAGCCTCTCATAAGACCCTGGAGGAATTAAGATCCCTTTAGACTGTCACCCAAACCCCCAAATCCTTGGAAGTGCAATAAATCAGTCATAGGTTGAGGAAATGAGCATACTACAGGAAAAAAAAAGAATCTGACCATAGAAAATTACCTTGGTCTCATGAAGGACCAAAATACATACTCAGATGATGATAAAATCAAAGCTTCTGTATCCAAAAGCTCCAAGAGAAATAGAAAATGGGCTCAGGCTATAGATGAGCTCAAAAAGACTGTGAAAAGCAATTAAGGGAGGTAGAGGAAAAATTGAGAGGAGAAATGAAAGCAATGCAGATAAGTCATGAAAACCAAGTCAGCAACTTGGTGAAATACAAAAAAAACTGAAGAAAATAATATGTTTAAAACCGGTTTAGACCAAATGGATAAAAGCAACACAAAAGGCAAATGAGAAGAATGCCTTAAAGCAGAATTGGACAGTTTGGAAAGGAGACAAAAAAGCTTTCTGAAGAAAATGACTCCTTCAAATGCAGAATGAAACTAAAGGAAGTGGATGACTTTACAAGAAATCAGGAAGAAATAAAACTGTACCAAAAAAACCCCAAATTAGAAGACAATGTGAAAGATCTCAAAGGAAAAACAACTGACCTTGAAAACAGATCCAGAAGAGATTATTTAAAAAATATTGAGCTACCTGAAAATTCATGACCAGGAAAAGAGCCTAGACTTCATTTTTCAAGAAATAATACAGTAAAATTGCTTTGAGATCCTAGAAGCAGAGGGTAAAATAGAAATTGAGGGAATTCCCTGATCACCTCCTGAAAGAGATCCCAAAAGAAAATCTAGGAATATTATAGCCAAACTCCAGAACTCCCAAGTCAAAGAGAAAAATACTAAAAGTTTCCAGAAACAAGCAATTCAACTACTATGACTATAGTCAAGATTACACAGGATATGACAGCATCTACATTGAGGGCTCCTAGGACTTGGAAAATGATACTCCAGAAGGCAAAAGATCTCTGTTTACAACCAAGAATCAACTATCCAGCAAAACTGGACATCCCCTTTCAGGGGAAAAGATGGACTTTCAATGAAACAGGGGACTTTCAAACTTTCCTATTGAAACAACCAGAGTTAAAGAGAAAGTTTGATCTCCAAGTTACAGGACTCAGGTGAACCATAGAGGGGGTGGATGAGAAGGACTAACTACAAGAAACTTAATGATGTTGAACTGTTTGTATTCCTGCATGGGAAGAAGATACTGATAACTCATATGAATTTTCTCATTCATAAGAGCAGTTAGAAGGAGAATATATAGACAAGTCACAGGAAGGAACTGAATATAATGGTATAATATAGTAAAAAGGTGGAGTCAATGGGTGATAAAGGAAAGTTCTTAGAGGAAGGGAAAGGAGAGGAAGAAGGGGTTAAGATATTTCACATAAGAATCAAAAAAAAGCTTTTTCAATGGAGTGGAATGGGGGGAAGGCGAGGAAGAACAAGTGAGACTTCATTCTCATCAGAAATGGCTCAGAGAGGAAATAACATACATACTTAATAGGGTATAGAAATCTATTTTACCCTAGAGAAAAATGAGAGGAAAGGGATGGGATAAGGGGGAATGGGGGGAGGGAAGGAGGGAATAGATGATAAAAGAGAGGGAAGATTGTGGGAGAGAGTACTCAGATGCAACACACTTCTGAGCAGGGACAGGGTGAAAGGAGAGAGAGAATAGAAAAAATGAGAGTTGGAAGGAATAGAGTAGAGAGAAATACAGCTAGTAATAGCAATTGTGGGGAAAATATTGAAGCAACTTCTCTGGTGGACTTATGATAAAGAAAGCAACTCATCCCAGAGACAGAGCTGTTGGAATCTGAACACAGACTGAAGTACATTTTTTTCTCTCTCACTATTCTTGAGGTTTTTCATCCTTTTGGGGAGGGGGTTTATGATTACCTTCACAAGATTAATGTAATAATATAAATTTTTTTTTAATTTTGGAAAATAAAAGAAAACCAAGTCAGCAGCTTATTGAAGGAGATACAAAAAATACTGAAGAAAATAACATGTTAAAAATCAGTTTAGGTCAAATGGAAAAAGCAGTTCAAAAGGTCAGTGATGAGAAGACTACCTTAAAAAGTAGAATAGTCAGATGGAAAACTAGATAAAAAAAAGTACTCTGAAGAAAATAATTCCTTCAAATGTAGAATGGAGCTAAGGGAGTAGATTAAAAGAAATCAAGAAACAACAAAACAAAAGCAATAGAATGAAAAACTAGAACAAAATGTGAAATATCTCATTGAAAAAAACTACTGACCTGGAAAACAGATCCAGAAGAAATAATTTTAAAATTATTAGACTACCTGGAAGTATGACCAGGAAAAG
Organism: Macrotis lagotis; assembly: GCF_037893015.1. NCBI lineage: Eukaryota > Metazoa > Chordata > Mammalia > Peramelemorphia > Peramelidae > Macrotis > Macrotis lagotis. The sequence continues at coordinate 260,404,232 of NC_133666.1, forward strand.
AGTCTAGACTTCATTTTTAAAGAAATTCTACAGGAAAATTTCCCTGATATCCTAGAAGCAAAGGGTAAAAATAGAAACTGAAGGAATTCACCGATCACCTCCTGAAAGAGATCCCAAAATTAAAAACTCCCAGTGAAATTATAGCCAAATTCAAGAACTCCCAAGTCAAAGAGAAAATATTACAAGCAGTCAGAAAGAAATAATTCAAATATCATGAAGCTACAGTCAGGATTATATCTGATTTAGCAGTATCTACACTAAGGGCTCAGAGGGCTTGGAATATGATATTCTGGAAGGCAAAAGAACTTGGATTACAACCAAGAATCAACTACTCAGCAAAACTGAACATTCACTTTCAGGGAAAAGATGAACATTCAATGAAATAGGGAATTTTCATACTTTCCTTTGAAATGACCAGAGCGAAACAAAGTTTGATCTTCATACATAGGACTCAGGTGAAGCATAGAGAGGCTGTATAGGAAGGACAAATTTTGTAGAATTTAATGATGTTGAACTACTTGTTTTCCTGCATGGGAAGATGATGCTGATAACTCATATGAACCTTCTTATTTATTAAAGCAATTAGAAGGAGCATATATAGACAGGAACAGGAGGAAGCTGAATATGAAGGTATAATATATTATAAAGATTGACTCATTGGGTGAAAAAAGAATTTCCTGGGAGAAAGGGAAAGGATAAGCAGAATTGGCTAAGATATTTCACATAAAAGAGGTAAGAAAAAGCTTTTGCAATAGAGCGGAAGGGGAGAAGGAGAAGGGGAATACGTGAGCCTTCATTCTTATTGGAAGTGGCTCAGAGAGGAAATAACATAAACCCTCACTAGGGTATAGAAACCTATCTTATCCCAGAGGACAAAAGGAGAGGAAGAGGATGAGAAAAAGGAGATGGAGGGAGAGAGGGGTAGTGTAGGTGATAGAAGAAAGGGATGCTCCTGGGAGAGGGTAGCCAGATACAGTCCACTTTTGAGGAGAGAATAGAATAAATGGGAGTGGGGAGGAATAGAATGGAGGGGCATACAGTTAGCAATAGTAACTGTGGTGGGAAAAAATATTGAAGCAACTTCTCTGATGGACTTATGATAAAAAAAAATCTGATCCCTCCCAGAGAGAGAATCAATGGTATCTGAACAGACTGCAGTACACTTTTTTTCTCTCACTTTATTTTTTGTGAAGTTTCTCTATCTTAGAGTTGGGGGAAGGAGGATTATGTTTACTTTTACAACAAAACTATTGTAATAATGTGAAAACAAATAAATTAATTAAATGTAATAAAAAAAATAAAGCTACATATTCTTAGTGGTCCATTACCATTTGAGGAATTTAGACAGTAGAGAACAGGTTCTGGAAATTCAGATTATTGACTCTGTGGAGAGATTCTATAGTTATATAACATTGATTGGTAGATTTCAGCAATCACTCTGAGCTTTCTGGCATTTTTTAAAAATCTCCCTTTTTAACTGAGTAACTTCAATATTATTGTGACTAAGTGATTCTGACTTAAGAAACTGCTACTGATAAAGACAGAGTGTTGTGATTAATGCATTTGTAGCTTACTGCACCAATGAAGAGATTAACATGTTCTACTTTAAGAAGTGACACAATGACCATAAGCAAGGCACTTGTATTCAATTTGCCTCCATTTCCTCAACTGTAAAATGGGAATAATAGAGGCACCTTCCTCACTGGATTGTTGTGAGGATCAAATGGGATAATAATTACAAAATGCTTAGCACAGTGCTTATGCTAGGGACATAGTCCTTTATCAATGTCTTTTATTATTATTATTGGAAAAAACTCTGCACTAACCCTGTGACTTAAGTAGTTGTTACAGATGAGAGCAAAGTCTCATAATTGGTACCTCTATAGTCTTAGTGCACCAATGAAAGAAGCAGCTGGTGGTACAGTGAATAGAATATTGGACTTGGAATCAGGACGATGTAAATTCAAATCTTCCCCCAGAAACTTACTAACTGTGTGACCCTGGTTTGCCTTGTTTGCTTCAGTTTCCTCACCTGTTGGTTCTTGGCCTCCATTTTCAAAGAAGATCAAAATGACATCTCTATGTTTGGGACAAATCACAGTGAGTACAATTGTGACTGATCAGACAAATATGAGCTCATAATGCTCTGCCACAGGTCGGGCAAAATAGTCCATGGGAATACCTGGCATGCTTACACTAAACTTACATTATCTCGCATTTCCTTTGAGCTACTTCAATTCTGCCTTGCTCATAGATCAAAGAACTCTCTCTGATGAGGGCATGCCATGCTGTGCAGTCCTGTGCCAGGGTCTCCCTCCTGTACAATCAATTCTAAAGTTTTTAAGAGAGAACTTCAGGGTGTCCTGGTATCACTTCTTCTGATGCCCTTGCGAGTGCTTGTGAAAAATGGGAATAATAAAATCATTCACCATGCAGGGTTGTTGTGAGGATGAAATGAGATATATGCCAAATCTGTAGTAGCAGATCCTATATAAATACCTACTTCCCTCCCTTCCCCTTCCACTCAGGGGACAATGCTGAGAATGAGGAAACAACAACTCTATGACCATCAGACATCCCAAAGCAGACTTTGCTCAGTTTCTCTAGTTGCTATCTCTCCAATATGGAATTCTCTCCTCGTATCCAAAGCCTACGCATCCTTCAGATCTCTTCTCCCTCACTGAATCCTTTCCTGATCATCTCAACTACAAATAGCCTCCCTTTCTGGAAATACTATCACATTTTCTGGCTATCTGATGCTTTAAACAATTGCCAATTCCTTGAATTGTTCATTATTTTTTCAAGGGTAGATATTTCTTCTACCCAACTAGATTGTAAACAACTTGCTTTCCATCTGGTGCTATACTGTAGGAAGCACATTGTCAGGTTAGTGATTGTTCAGAGAAAGCAATCAGGAGAATGAAGAGCCTTGACCTCATGCCTTTGGAGGATCATTTGAGTAAACTGGGATTTTAGCCTCAAGAAGAGAAGGCTTAGGGGGCATGATAGCTATTAAGTCTTTGAAGAACTGTCACCTGAAAGAAGGCTACAACCTTTCTTGGTCCTAGAAGGCAGAACAAAAAAGGAACAGGTAGAGGTTACAAAGAGGCAAATTTAGGAAAAATTATTTATCAATTAAAGATATCCCAGAATGCCATGGGCTACTTGAAGACTAAGTAGATTGTCTATCACATCAAGGTAAGGCTCCAAACTAACTTGTGAAGCATGATATCAAGGGGAATCTTTTCAGATTTTGGTCTTACTAATTGGCTGCTGAGATCCCTTCCAAATTTGAAATTCTATAATTCTGATTCTATGACTTGAGGGAGATTGTTGAATGATTCAGAAAATACAAAATAAAACATTGATTCTAGAGTTGGAGAACCTGGTTTAAATACCAGATCTTGTCATTTACTATGTCTGCAACCTCAAACAAATAATCTAACCACCAAGGGCCTCAGTTTTCTCATATGGTTGAACTACATGGTTGCTGAGGTCACTTCCAACTAGGTGGATGACCCTTTGAACTTATACCTACTTTGTACATAGAGGACATGTTGGACCCAATTGTTGATGGATTAATCAAGTCACCATGTGTAGCTAGGGAAGCCTGACTTTCACTGCATCATTACCCTCATTCAAATATCTGTAGTAGTTCAATATTTCCCATTATAACAAACCAAAGATTCTCAGCCTAGTTTCCATGACCCTTCACCAATTCATTTGACACGCCACCAGCTTGGAAAGAATGCTAATATGGCAGAATAATTAGAGGCATTGTCTAAAACATAAGAAAAGGGGGGCTAAAAGTGAAGAAAAACATAATTGCAGGAAGTCATTGTAATATGCACTTAAGACCATGTAATTACTCGGCAGTGGTTATTGTGTAAATGACTATCCAAGTTATATTTTAACTGCAATTGATAATTGTTATTAGAACATAGAGTAAGTTTGAGAAGAGTTGTAAAGTCTGCCCTCAAATAGCATCCCCTTCAAAGTCATACTAGGAAGAGGAAGAAGAATAGAGAATATTAGAAAGTAAGTAAAAAGGAAATAGAAAAAAAATGAGGGGATGGATTTTGAAATAAAAATTGGCTTTGGAATTTCCTTAATTGTAAACCTGAGGATTTGTTTCTAACAAAGAAATCACAAATTAAAATTTCAAACACTGGAAAGGGAAGCAGTTTCAGCATTGTGATCAGATCTAGCTCTTAGGCTTACTAGCTGGATGTCTGTAAGCATGTCACTTAATGTGAGTTTTGCTTTCCTTGCCTGCAAAATGATTATAGTCATATCTGTTCCTACCTACCTTACCATTTTGCTATAATGAAAATGCTTTATCAACTTTAAAGAACAACAGAAATAAGTTGTCATTATTACATAGGAAAATTAAAAATTCTTGGAAAATTAACATATGATTTAAGAGCATAGGTAAATGGTTGGTAAGGTGAATGGGGATTAAAGAAAAATTGAATTCTGGGGCTGTCTCTAAACATAGGAGGCAGAGCTAGTAATATAGATTCATGGGCTATGACAGTCAATGAAAAAACATATAGAGGAAAATAGAACAAGTCTGAGTGAGGAGGACTTAACAGAATCAGAAAATGGTGTTAAAACAGAATGCAAGTCTTTGTGGTCTAAGGAATCTGAATTAAATGCATTTAAAATATGAATTGCACACAATGTATAGTGATGGTCAATTATATTCCCCTAGAGTCAGGCAAACTGACTGTGAATCTGACAAGATGGATAAATTGGTATCTTGACAACTCAAAAGTCTGGAGAGTTTGAGGAGAGGACCAGCAGTAATGACAGAAACAGGTCAGATCTGATTGAGCCTGGGTAAGAAATTTTCATGTAAAACACTGTATAGACAGTTTCTAAGCTTTTTTCCTTCCTCCCCCTCCTTCCCTGCCCTCTCCCCCAGTTCACTAGAGCCAGGTACTGCATTTATAATGGAAACCATTGTTTTTATTACCTTGAAGAAATACAGAAAGAACATGTTGATGCCCCCAAATCAGGAGTGAGACTATGGGCATAAATTCCATGATTCCCCCTTCTTATGCATTCCAGCATAAACTGTCTGGAGCATTTATATAGCACTCACCAAAACTACTATTTTGTACTGTCATTGTAAACATATATTATTGACCCTTTCTAAGTTGAAAGCTCCTTTAGGTTAGGCACTATTCCCTATCTCTTTGTATTCTCCAAAGTACCCCACAAAGTACTTTGCATATAATAGGTATTCAAGGAATCCAAATATTTCATATTATTCCAAATATATGTATCATATCTCCCTTTCCCTACTTCCTAACAATCTAGGTAGGCTATATAGATTAAATGAAAAATGGAGTATGATCTCTAATTGGCATTTTTATACCATTTACAAGACATCTTGATGGCATAATGAATAGAGAGCTAAGTCTAAAATCATCTTCCTACATTCAGATACTTACTGACCTCAGATACTTAATAGCTGTGTGACTCTGGATAAGTCATTTAATCTGGTTTGCCTCAGTTTCCCCACCTGTAAAATGAGTTGGAGATGGAATGGCAAACCACTCCAGTATCTTTGCCAAGAAAATTCCAAATGAGGTTACAAATAATCAGACACAATTGAAACAACCAAATAATAAAAATATATAATATATTATTTCAAATATATATATAGCATATTCCCTTTTCCTACTTTCTATCACTCTACCTTATTTAAAACACTAAGTATGATTTATTATTGACATTCTCATACCATTATAAAAGACTCATCCTATAGGTAGCATCACAGAGTAGAGAGTATGCATTTAGAGTTTGAAAAACCAGGGCTCAAATCTGACATCCTGAACCTCAGAAAAATCTGAGTTCTAACCCTATTAACTGTGTGATCCTGGGCAAATCACTTAGCCTCTCTATTTCTAAAATGAGGACAAAGAAGCCATGATGGTAGAGCAACTCAGCTGAACTTTCCCAACATTCCTCTCCAAAAAGCCTTTTAATATCTCAAATCACATTTAAGAGTGGTAGAGCCAACAAAATATCAAGGTGGGATATTTTTCTAACCCAAGACAACTTAGGAGTTGGCAAGAATGTTGTGTGACAACAAGGTGGGGAATTGGGGTATTGGCCCAAAGCAAAGTACAAATAGCAGCAACACCACCAGCAGCAGGACCTGTAGACAGCTGAGATAGTAATAGCAGCAGCTTCAGAAATTCTCAGCATAGTTAGAGGGTGGGACATCTGGCCACAAAGATTGCAAGGAACCATTTTCTGGCACTGTGAACAATATTATGTTGCATTGCTAATACACAGGTATTGTACACAGGCAGGGTAAAGAGAAGCACTAATGTTTATGGTTGCTGCAAATCAGGGTCCACTGGCACAGTTCCTGAGAGGAGAAGAGGGTTTTGGGCTTCTTACAAGTAAGCAAGGGCCCAGGTCTCAGTTCTAAGGTAAAAAGGAGCACTAGCACTTGAGGCTGTAAGAGAGCAAGGCCCCCCTCCCTGGGTTAAAAAAAATGAAAACAAAAAAAAAAGATCAGCTCATAAAAGCAACTACACCTCTCCTTGGAGTGTACAAGCTTGGAAATACTGAAAACTTACAGATCCTCAGAAAAAATTCTGAAAACAGCAGCACAAAAAAAACCCCTGAAGTTAGAAATGTCCCCTCCATTCCAGGAGCAGAGAAAAACTTTAATGTGAAGTTAAAAGTCAAGAAATGTCTGGGAAAAATGAACAACTGAAAGAAAGAAAGAAGGAACCTGATTATAAAAAATTACTATAATAACAGGAAAGATCAAGAAATAAACTCAGTACAAAGACTCAAGAAAAACTGTAAATTTGACACAAGCACAGCAAGAATTCCTGGAAAAACTCCAAAAGGATTTTAAAAATCAAATAAGAGAGGTAGAGGGAAAATCAGAGTAAGAAATAGTAATGCAAGAAAATTATGAGAGTTAATAGCTTGATTAAAAAAGAAGATACCAAGAAATACTGAAAAAAATAACACCTTAAAAAACAAAATTGGTCAAATAGTAAAAGAAGCACAAAAAATCATTAAAGAAAATTATTTTATAAAAAACATAATTGACCAAATGGAAAAGGAGGTATGAAAATTTGCTGAAGAAAAAACATACTTAAGAAGTAGAAGTGGGCAACTAACAAATCAAAAGAATGAAAAATAGAAGAAAATGTGAGATACCTCACCAGAAAAAAAAAAACTCTCCTAGAAAATATATTGAGGAGAGATAGTTAATGAAATTATTGGACTGTCTGAAAGTTATACTTTTAAAAAAAGCCTTAGATACCATATTTCAAGAAATTATCAAAGAAAACTGTCCTATTGTTCTAGAACCAGAAGGTAAAATATAATTTTTTTGAATCCATACTGAAAATCCAGTGAAAACTCCCAGAAATGTTATATTCCATATACAAATTCCAGAGCTCTCTCACATCAAGGAAAGAATATAGCAAGCAGTAGGAAAAAAATTCAAATTTTGTGGAGCTACAGTCAGCATAACACAAGTTTTGGCAACTTCTACATAAAAGGAACAGAAGACTTGGAATATGATATTACAGAAAGCAAAGAAGCTGAATTACAGCCAAAAATAATCTATACAGCAAAACTGATTTTAATACTACAAGGAGAAAAATGAATATTTAATGAAATAGAGGACTTTCAAACATTCCTGATGAAAAGACGAGAACTGAATAGAAAATTTGACATTTAAACTCAAGATTCAAGAGAAACATAAAAAGGTATCTATGAAAGAAAAAGCATAAGATACTTAATAAGGTTAAACTGTTTACATTCTTTTGTGAGAAAATTATATTTTTAACTTCTAAGAACTTTATCAGAATAAGATCAGTCAAAAGAAGTAAACATTGATGGAACAGGTGTGTTTATTATTATGGGATGATATAAAAAAGGAGGTAACGAAGTAATATCGATACTAAACATGTATGCATCAAATGGCATGCTCTAGAGTCTTAAAGGAAAATTAAAAGAATATAGGAGGAAATAGATCATAAAAGTATATTAGTGGGGGAACTCAACCTTCCCTTCTTAGAACTAGACAAATCTATCCATAAAATAAATAGGAAAGAAGTTAAGGAGATGAATAGAATTATAGAAAAGCTAAATATAATAGACTTCTAGAGAAAATTGAATGGGAATAGAAAAGAGTATACCTTTTTCTCAATTACTCAATTTCTCAGTACTCAAAAACCAATTTTCCCAATATAGCACTACATAAAAATTGACCTTGTATTAATTGGAGTATGTCTTAATCAAATGCAGAAAAGCAGAAATAGTTAAAGGCATCCTTTTCAGGGCATACTAGAATAAAAATTGCATTCAATAAATGGCCAGGGGAATTATAGATTTAAAAATGAATTGGATGGGGGTGGCTAGGTGGTGTAAGTGGATAAAGCACCAGCCCTGAAGTCAGGAGTACCTGGGTTCAAATCCAGTCTCAGACACTTAATAATTACCTAGCTGTGTGGCCTTGGGCAAGCCACTTAACCCCGTTTGCCTTGCAAAAACCTAAAAAAAAATGAATTGGAAACTAAATAATCTAATCCTAAATAATAATGGTTGTCCTTCATTCTTGAAGAAGACCATGATATCAGGGTAATACCATGAAAGCACTTAAATTGTATTTGAGTGAGGGGGTGCTATACTAAGTCACCAGCCTCACTTTCTCCTCCAGAATCCTCTGGATCCATAGGCCAGATAGGAATTGGGCAACTGGAGATGACTTTCCCAAGGTCACACAGCTAGTAAATAAAGGCTGGGTTTGAACTCCTGTCCTCCTGACTCCAAGGCCAGTGCTCTATCCACTGTGTCAGAGGTCAAAGAACAAATTCATATAAACAATAAATAGTTTCATTAAAGAGAATGACAACAGTGAGACAATATATCAAAATTTGTGTGATGTCTCCAAAGAATTATTAAAGGGAAATTTTATATCTTTAAAGCTTCCAGCAATAAAATAGGAAAAGGGCAGATCAAGAAATTAGACATACAACTTAAGAAACTGGTAAAATAGCAAAGTAATAATCCTAATTAATGTCATCTTAGAAATCCTGAACATCAAAGGAGAGATTAGTAAAACTGATACTTAAAAATCATTGAGGGTGGCTAGGTGGTGCAATGGATAGAGCACCAGCCCTGGAGTCAGGAGTACCTGAGTTCAAATCCAGCCTCAGACACTTAGTAATTACCTAGCTGTGTGGCCTTGGGCAAGCCACTTAATCCCATTTGCCTCGCAAAAAAAACTAAAAAAAATTATTGAACTAAAATGATTTTATAATTTTTAGGGGGAAAAAATGAATAATTTGGGGGGAAAAACAATAAAATAGACAATAAATAACTGGTATCAAAAAATGAAAAGGATGTACCACCAATGAAGATGAAATTAAAGAAATTATTGTATGGTATTTTGTCTAATTATATGAAATAAATCTAACAATTTAGTAAAATGAATATTTACAAAAATAGAAATTTCTCAGATTAACAGAAAAGGAAATAAAAGACTCAAATAACCTCATTTTAGAAGAAATTGAATAAACCATCAAAGAGTTGCCTAGGTAAAAATAACTAGGACCAGATGAATTCACAAATGAATCACACCAAATATGTAAAAAACAATTAATTCTAATACTATTTAAACTATTTGGAAAAATAGGCAAAGGAGTTCCATCAAATTCCTTTTATGACACAAACATGGCACTCATACCTAAACCAAGAAGAACATAAACAGAGAAAGAAAATCCTAGACTAATTCCCTTAATTAATATTGATGCAAAAATTTTGGATAAATATGAGCAAAAGTATTATAGCATTATATTACTAGGATCATATACTTTGACCAGATGGGATTTACACTCAGAATGCTGAGTTGGTTCAATATTAGAAAAATTATCACTATAATTACATCAGTAACAAAAATCATATGATTATATCAGTAGATGCAGGGAAAAGTTTTTACAAAGTACAAGATACATCCCTCTACAAAATACTTTAAAAATAGGAATAAATGGAATTTGCCATACAAGGATATATAGTATCTATCCAAAACCAAGAACAAGCATTATCTGTAATGGGGATAAGCTAGAAGACTTCTCAATAAGAAATAAAGATGTTCATTTTCATCACTATTATTCAATATTGTACTAGGAATGCTAGCTATAGCAATAAGATAAGGAAAATAAATTGAAGGAATTAGAATAGGCATTGAGAAACAAAACTATCACTCTTTGCAGATGATATGATAGTATACTTAGAGAATTCTAAAAAACCAACCAAAAAGCTAGTTGAAACAATTAAGAATTTTAGCAAAGTTGCAGAATATAAATTCAATCCACATAAATCATCACCATTTCTATATATTACCCAAAAAAAAGCCCAAGAAGAGATAGAAAAGTTCCATTTTAAATAACTGCAGAAAATATAAAATACTTGGAAGTCTACCTACTAAGATAAACCCAAATTATGTGAACACAATTGCAAAGCACTTCACACAAATAAAGTCAGATATAAACAACAAGAGAAATATAAATTGCTCATGGGTAGGCTGAGTCAATGGAATAAAAATGATAATTTTACCTAAATTATTTTACTTATACAGTGCTAGGATATAGGAAAATTAAGATACTTAGTGAACTGTTAGTGAAGTTGTGAACTCATCTAACCATTCTGAAGAATAATTTGGAATTATACTCAAAGGACTATATGTATACCCTTTGACTCAGAAATACCTGTGGGAATTCCAAAGTATATATCCTAAAGAAATCAAAGAAAAAAGAAAAGAACCTATATGCACAAAAATATTTATGGCAACTCTTTTTATGTCAAGAAATTATACATTGAAGAATTGCCCATCAATTAAGGAACAGGTGAACAAGTTATAACAAATTATTGTGATAGAATATGATTTTCTTTAAGAAATAATAAGCAGTATAGCTTCAGAAAAGCCTGAGAAATCATATCATATGAACTGATGCAAAGTGAAGTGAGCAGAACAGGAGAAAATTACACACAGAGGCAGAGATAATATACAATGATCAATCATTAATGACGACTATTTTGATCAAGACAATGATCCAAGACATTTCCAAATGACCTATAATGAAAAATGCTATCCATTTTCTGAAAAAGAACTGATGGAATATGAGTGCAGATTGGAGCATAATTTTTTCCACTTTATTTTTCTTGCTTTGGGAGGAAACCTGGATTTTAAAAATGGAAATATATTTTGCAAATTCATAATTTATTTTTGCATATTTTACCTTCTCAATGGATGTGGGAGGGGCAGGGAGGAAAAGAATTCAGAACTTGGGAGCAGCTCGATGATGCAGTGGAATAGAGCACTAGTCCTAGAGTCAGGAGGACCTGAGTTCAAATCTAGCCTCAGACACTTAATAATTAACTAGCTGTATGACATTGGGCAAATCACTTTAACACAAAGCGAGGAGATGTTGTTGGAGCAGGGATTGAGATTGAGGTGAGGTGAAGGATGGGAAAAGACAAAACACGGACTTCATGGTTTTTGTCTGTGGCTGATCTGAATGATCAGGCAAAAAACTAGGTAGAATGGGTCTTGCAAAAATTTTTTTTAAAAAAGAATTCAGAACTTGAAAAGAATTAATAAATGTTTAAAGTAAACAAATTTTTTTTAATTTTTTAAAAATAAAATAAAGGACAAAAATAGTCCCTACCTCACAGGCTTGTTGAAAGGATCAAATGATTATATGTAACCTACTTTGGAAAGCTTGAAGCTCTACATAAATTCCAACCACTATTATTAAGTCATAGATGGTTTGTGAACTGCATTGGTAGAGGATTAGATATTTATACCTGGACATTATTTTCCGTTCAAAGAGATAACACTTGAGGAGTATGGCCTATATTTAGAAGCAATGTATATTAAGATGAAGAGCACAGAGAAATGAAGGCTTAGGTAAATGAATTTTCTTTTCTATTGATTGGTTTAATAAGCCAAGTTCCTGAAGTATCCTAGGAAATGTGTAACAATCTGCTCTCTGGTGGAAAATGTACCCTCAATATACTTTTAAGTTTAATCTGCATTTTTAATGTCTTCTCTATCATTGTCTAGACAATCAACAAAACAATAAACCAAAACCTGATTTGCAGATACCAATTGTAAATGTTCACACTGAAAATTTAACAATTGACTTTCAGGAGACAGTATAAGCTGCCCTGCTAAAATCCATTTTTCTTTTCTCAGCAATCATTTTTTTACAACCTGACCATTTTTTTCCCTTCAATCATCACTGAACTGATGAAAATATTACAAAATAGCTTCTTATGTTTTCTAGATCTTGACAATAGGTTTGCTTTTTTATCAGAAGTGGTACCCTCTTGACCCATACTTGTAGTCCACTGAGATCCCCAGATCCCATTCTGCCCTAGTCCTGCATAGTCAATCAGGTCAGCCACATACAAAGTCATGAAGTTAGTGTTTTGTCTTTTCCCATCCTTCACCTCACCTCAACCTCAATCCCTTCTCCAACAACATCTCCTCACTTTGAACACTTTTCCTCCTTAGTGGCACCTCTTCCTCAGAGCACTTGAACTCTCAGTAAAAAGTAGATAATATATTCAGACTAAGAGATGAATGAAAAATTCTATTATATTCAGTTTGGCAAATATTAAATGCTACTGGTGGGATACTGTTTTAGGGCTATAGACACAGATAAAAAAGAAAAAAGAAAAAGGGGGGGAAATGTGTCCCTTACCCCTCTCCCATTTTCAGGTTTTCCAAAAGTTTGCTGATGTTTTAAGATTTTTAGAATCCTCTAAAAATAGAGTTTATAATCCAGGAGGGGAATGGAACATATACATAAATAAATATAACAATTCAGAAAATTATTAAATATTTTGGGAAGGAAAGGAAATGAAAGAAGTATTTTTAGAGCTCCTACTATGTGCTAAGTACTTTACAAATCCCTGGAAGATAAGTACGTTTATTATTCCTATTTTACATTTGAGGAAGCTAAGTCAAATAGAGGTTATGGGTCAAAAAGCTCGAAGACTGAATTTGAACTCAGGTTCACTTGAATCCAGGGCAATTAAATCTCTTAGGACTTGAGTGAGGAAGTCTCATCTCCTTGAATTTAAACCTGGCCTCATGGGCTTCCTAGCTATGTGATCCTGGACAAGTCACTTCATCCTCTTTGCCTCAATCCCTCATCTGTAAAATGAACTGGAGAGGAAACGGAGAGCCACTCAAGTATCTTAGCCAAGAAAACCTCAAATGGACACAACTGAGTGACAACTTCTTGGCTTCAGGCCATGAGCCTTCCACGAGCCACCTAGCTTGCCTATTAGCTGTCAAACAAAATGGCCCTAGGGATTCATAGAGAAAAATTATACTTCTAGAGGGAACTTAAAAACCCTCTAGTCTAACCCCTTCATTTTATAGATGAGAAAACCAAGACCCATAGAAGTTAAGTGACTTGCCCAAGGTCCACAAGTAGCAAGTGATAGAATGATGAAGAAGGCATTTTGATAGAGGGATAAATAGCTGATCTCAAATGACCTCTAAGGAGCAAGAAGAAAAGAATTTCATTTTCACTATCTATCATCGAGGGGTAGGGAATCGACTGAAGAAATGAGGAATGGTGTGTAGAAAAGTGTAGCAAGTCAGGAAAGGGTAGACCATGATTAGAGAGCAGGGAGTCATCCAGGTTGGCCAGAGAGCAGAGAGCTAGAAGAAGAACCACAAAACAGGGCCAGCATGGGAAGCTGGAGCCAGTTTGCAAAGGACTAAATTTAAAGCATCATGTTACCCTTCCCAGGGGTGTTTGCATTTAAACTAAACTCAAAGCCTTAAGCTAAAAGGGTGGAATTTAAGAGTACAATTGTGGGGTCAGTGGAATCCTAACTCTTCAGAAACAATTAAGATTAGTTTAGAGATACATGGTGGAAAAAGATTACACAAATCCCTTTTTCTAGTTCTGTTTGCCAAGTCCAGCTGTGTTTATATTTTGGTTGCTGGTTCTAAGAAGTCAATTGAGTACATGAATTGTGGAATGGGCTTGAACTTTCCTTCTGAAATCTAAAACCCAGGCCAGTTGTCAGCATTTCTGCTAGGGATTCATGTACCTGGATTGATTTTTCATATATGGATCTTAAAAAAAGAGGACCAATTTGGGTCAGTATATGGCTTTGAAATTGGTCCAATAAT